>NC_048238.1:14871916-14890027 GCF_002007445.2 Ailuropoda melanoleuca
CTTTACATCGGAATCTGGGGATGTACTGTAATGGTGATTAACATAATATAATAAAATAAAAAAAAATAAAGTTACTATAAACTTTAAAAAAAAACACCAAATACAGTATATGATACATATGACACGCAAAATATGTGTTAGTTGACTATTGGTACAGCTTCTGGTTAAGAGTAGGCTATTAGTAGTTAAGTTTTGGGGGAGTCAAAAGTTACACGTGGATTTTCGGCTGTGCAGGGGTCAGCGCCCCTAACACCCACATTGTTCAAGGGTCAACTGTACTTGCCGAACTGTTTTCTCATTCACCCAACTACACTTAAGACACCGTTTTCTACCAAGCTTAATCCCTTATGCACTTCAGGGTAAAAAGGCTAGTCTCCTAGTAATCTGGCGGCAGAACTGCTTTAAAAACAAGTATTTCTAACCAGAAACAAAGAACCAAAGGTTTTATGGCTTTTGATTTTCAAATAATCCAACAGTGACACTCTGTGGACAAAATAAGAAGCACTAAAGCACCTATTTTTCTCGATAAATTAATCTCTAAGACGCCTTAAATTGTTTTTTGGAATAAAACAGGGTATAAGTAAGTAGACGGACAGCAAATAACCAGTATATTTAATTATAACAACTCTATTCTAAGGATGAAATATGGACTATAATAATAATTTTAACATATACATACCAAGTAGTTATCAATGTTTTTGGTTTAAACTTTTATGAATCAGCCCTGCATTACCAACTTATTAGGCAGCAAAAATTATATGGAATTATAATATAGACCTGTCATTATAAAAACAATATTGCCATCTTACCCTTGTGTAGTGCTTTATACTTTTCAAAGTGCTTTCACATAATTATGTCAGAAACCATGACTCTTGGTAGGCAGTTAACATCCTCAAATATGAACATATTGGGGCTCTTAGAAGTTAAAAGAATTGCCTATACTACTTAGGTAAATACCTAAGGTAAATACCTCATCCTTATATAAGTAAGTAAATGCATTTTCTGCTAAGCGATATTATGTATAGTCTAATAATCTATTTCGTTCTACTTCAGAGATAAAGAAGCACAGCAAAATACGACAGAAAGGTCAAACAGTACAACTACACAAGGAGACTGGCAGTTTCCTCTAAACTTTGTTCTGTGACCCAGTATTTGCACTCCTGAGTCTTCATTCAAATTAAATGCAAACATACATTCACGAAAACACTTCCATAATAATGTTCAGAGTCACTACTCATAATAACCCAACCTGGAAACAACCAAAGGGCCCATCAAAAGGAGAATAGATAAACAAATTATGGACATTCATACAACAGAATATTACTCAGCAATGAATAGGAACACCACGTCACCACAACCAGATGAATCTCCAAAACATTATTCTAAGAAAAAGAGACTGTGACACAAGAGTACATACTGTATGATTCTATTTATCTAAAGTTCTAGAACAGGCAAAACTAATCTATGATGGAGAAAAATATCAGAATGTTGTTTCTCCAAGGTTTGGCGGCGGGGGGGGGGACTTACTGGGAAGAGACATGAGGGAACTTTCTGGGATGGTGGAAATGTTCTCTATTTTAATGGGGGTGGAGGTATACATATTTGTCAAAGCCACTGAACTGTTCACTGTATGAAATTAAACTCAATTTTTAAAAAAAGAAATAAAGCAGAATGAAAAAAACAAGGAACGATTTTCCATTTAATATACAAACCATATTATCCACCCTTGGAAAAGATGATCGTCCTCTTTTGCGCAGTGGGAGAAACTCCATTTCCTCTGAGTTGGAACTATATCTTTTTAAATTTCCTAGATGGTTCATTTGTGGAACTGGCTGGTCACCTAGGGCTGGTAAACCACCTGCTCCTGAAAAGCAACACATAAAAAAGTTACTTCGCAGACTTACTACCATAACCAACTTAATAAGGGTATGTTCTCAGAATGCCAACTCAAACTGAATTGGAGTCCTGGCTGAATTTTAGAGAGTGACAAAACAGTAACTCTTCCATTAGTGATTTAGAATAAAACCTTAAAAATTGAAGGGCTAGGCTGCCACACTTAGGAATAAGAATCAAGATCACACACCAATTCCAAATTGTGAAGTGAATGCTTCACAACTGGAAGGCTACGGAGTAAATGCTGGAAACAAATGAACAAGAGAACACAAGTCCTAACTGCTTTTTTGAAAGGAGGCCAAAAGGTCTTTTTACTTAGGGAGGCAGCAGGCCTCCAAATGTGAGTCAGGGATCTATTCTGGCACGGCTCTCCCCGCGCTGTGTGGACTGAGGAGACCACAAAGACACAGCCTCCTCATCTGCCAGGTGAAAACAGGACATTATCTCTAAAGTCACTTGAACTCTAAGACTATGACTGTTTCCGTAGTTACATTTTATATTAAACCTAAATAAACGTATGTGAACCATAAGCCCCCAAATATTCTAGAATTCTGTAGGCTTAGTTATGGTTCTGAGTCATTTAACTCTGCAACGAGGAAAAGACACAGAATGCAGTGCTATCATATTCTGTCTTGTAGGAGAGACTTGGCGGCTGGCATCACAGTGCTGGGAGGGGCGCCTTAATGACAGACCTAATTCCCTTTAGCAATCAGCAAAGGAATCAGAGGCAGAGTGAGGGGAGAATCAACAAGTTAGATAAATGCAGGCCAATATGGTGGGGAAAATTCAATGATAAAATACCTCCAATTTGAGGTGTAACTTCAGTTTTTATTTTTCAACCTGGTTGTTTTATTCTGATTATAAGACTAATAATGAAAAACTAAACTGGGGTGTTTTCATACAAACGAAGCCTACACAGCAATAAGAATGAACCAACTATTGCTGCAAACGAGGATGAATCTCACAACCAGAACACTGAGCAAAAGCCAAACACCAAAGAATATAGTTGTGATGTGATTTATATTAAGAAATATATATTTTGGACGCCTGGGTGGCTCAGTCGGTTAAGCATCTGCCTTCGGCTCAGGTCATGATCCCAGGGTCCTGGGATGGAGCCCCACGTTGGGCTCCCCGCTCCTCGGGGAGTCTGTTTCTCCCTCTCCCTCTGCCCCTCCCCCCGCTCTCTCACTCTCAAATAAAGAAATAAATAAAATCTTTTTTAAAAAAAGAAATACATATTTGGTCTTCATCTGTTTTCTGGCAGAGCCCCTAAAGCCCTTGGAATTTCTTGAGGAGAGTGATAAAGGTGTCTTTTGTTATACTAATGAAGTGGAAAGCCTCTAGGTCAACTAAGGATGGGGGCTGGTCACCAGGGGAAGGAAGCTGTGATTAGAGGGTTGGACGTTTCAGTCCCACCCACTGACCTTCAGGGAGGGGAGAGGGGTTGGAGGTGAATTAGTTGCCAGTGGCAATGACTTAATCAATCATGCCTATGTAATGAAGCCTCTGTAAACACCAAAAGCACAGGGCCGGGAGAGCTTCCGGGTTGGTGAGCACATGGAGTTTTGGGAAGAATGGCCTCCTCTGAGAGGGCTTGGAAGCTCCATGCCCTTTCCCCATGCTTTGTCCTTTGCATCGCTTCCTTCCGGCTGTTCCACGGCTATATCCTTTTCTAATAAACCACCAATCCAGTAAGTAAAATGTTTCTCTGAGTTCTGTGGGCTGCTCTAGTAAATTTACCAAACCTGAGGAGGGGGTCACGGGAACCTGGTAAAGCCTTTCAGTCAGAAGCCTGGGTAATTGCCCAGGCTTGCAACTGGTGTCTGTAGGGGAACGGGGGTGCAGTTTTGTGGGATTGAGCCCCTCACCTGTGGAATCTGACGCTGTCTCTGGGTGGATAGTATCAGAACTGAGTTGAATTCTCAGACACCCTGCTTGTGTCCAGGAATTGCCTGGTGTTAGGGGAGAAGTCGTCACCACCGGTACCAACACACAGTTTGGAACCGGGTCCAGGAACCTAAATGTACTGTATATGATTCAATTGTTCTGAAGTCTAAAGTAATCAGTGGTGGGAGATGTCAGGATAGTGCTACTTTGCAAGAGGGGGAGTGACTGGAAGGGAGGTGAGGGCTGATTCTGGGGAGCTCAGGGCCTTCTATTTCTTGGTGCGGGTGCCGGTTATACTTGTGTGTTAACTTTAAAATTCTTTAAGCTGAATATTTGTGATTTGTGCCTATTTTCTTGTGTGATTGATTTCTATAAAAAATCTACCTAAAGGGGCGCCTGGGTGGCTCACTCGGTTAAACGTCTGCCTTCGGCTCACGTCATGATCCTAGGATCCTGGGATTGAGCCCCGCGTTGGGCTCCCTGCTCCGAGGGGAGCCTCCTCCTTCTTCCCTCTGCCCGCTGCTCCCCCTGCTTGTGCTCACTGCTATCAAATAAATAAATAAAATCTTTTTTTTTCTTTTTTTTTTTGATTCGGTAGATATTATTTATTTTTTTATAATAATATTTTTTATTATGTTAGTCACCATACAGTACATCCCTGGTTTTTTATGTAAAGTTCCATGATTCATTAGTTGCGTATAACACCCAGCGGACCGTGCAATACGTGCCCTCCTTACTACCCATCACCAGCCTATCCCATTCCCCCACCCGCCTCCCCTCTGAAGCCCTCAGTTTGTTTCTCAGAGTCCATAGTCTCTCATGCTTCATTCCCCCTTCTGATTACCCCCCCTTTCTTTAACCCTTTCTTCTCCTACCGGTAAATAAAATCTTAAAAAAAAAATCTACCTAAAAATTAAGCTCTTTAAAAAAATTCAGAATCTAAATAAAGTAAGCCATCACCAATAAACATCATAGATATAGATATATTTTCTTCTCTTTTTCCTACTCCGTATATATTTTATACAGTTTGATTCACACCATACATAAATTCTGAACAATTTTGTATGTCATTTATAATTTTTAAAATAGTTTTTTCCTTTATTTTTTATTTTTAATTGAAATATACTTGACATACAATAATTTTTTAAATAGTTTAGACATGCCTACATAATAATCCACTGTGGATGTCCATAGGTTATCTGTTTTGTGGGAGATTTATATGGCTTCCGGTTTTTCACTATTTTGCTATAATGATGTATACACATTCAAATGTAAATATTTATGCACGTCTCTGAAAAGCTCCTTATAATGAATATTTTGGAAAGTCACTAGGTTAAAGGCTATGAACATTCCAGGGGCCTCTGACAAGTGCTGCTAAAGAGTCCAAAAGGCTTGTAGTAACTTAAATTTGTAGAGAACTGCAATGCAATAGTTTTTCTAAACTAAAAAAAAAAAAAAAGTGAATTACCATGTAAAAATTGCTAATTTGGTAGATGAAAGTTTGCAGTCTCTATCTCATTTTAATTTGCATTTCTCTTGTTACTAATACAGTTGAATATTTTCTGAATGTTTTCTGTCCATTAAGATTTCTCGTTCTGCAATCTGTTACTTTATGTGTCCTCTGCTCATTGTCCTAGGAGTTTCAGTGTCTCCTGTTTGATTTGTATGAGGTCTTTTTATCTTAAGAATAGTAACCCTTGAAAATGTGTATTTTCAGCAGATTTTTTTCTCAAGTGCTGATGTGATTTTGAAGTCTGATATTTTTGAGATTGGGAGGGGTTCTCTGTTTTTATTTTACCAAATTCATTAATATTTTTATGATTGCTTTAACTGCTGTTACATTCAGTCTTTCACTAGGAATAGAAAAACATTAACTGGATTTTCTCCTAGTTTTCCATACTTCGATTCATTAGGTATTCAACTCTTTAATCCATCTTGAAATTATTTAAGTGTGTGATATGAGGTGAAATCCTATGGGCTTTTTCCCCCAATAATTAAGCATCTGTACCAGCATGATTTACTACCTAAGCTTCTCACTAGAATACTACAATATATTAACTCCAAATTCTTTGTTCTTTTTACGAGCTTCCTGCTGCATTAAATCTGGCTCCTTATTTCAAAACTAGTACTAACATATTTTAATAATTGTACTTTTAAGATGTTTTAGTGTTTGATATGGTAAATTACCACCTGTCCCTTAAACACACTTTCTCAAGATTTTCTCTTTTTTTTTAAGTTATATGAGAGTTTTTTCTCCTCTAGGAACAATTTGTGTCCCTCCACTTACTCAAGCCTCATTTTATGACCTTCATTAAAGTATTTGCTTCCCTTTCATACAGATTCTGCAATTTTTATTCATTTATTCCTTAGAATTTTTAATATTTCATTGTAGCCATTATCAGCTGGGTTTCCTTCCCTATGTATGTTCTTTTTTTTTTTTTTAAGTAGACTCTGCCCAACGTGGGGCTTGAACTCATGACCCCAAAACCAAGAGTCACATGCTCTATCCACTGAGCCAGCCAGGCACCCCACCCTATATATGTATTCTAATTGCTTTATGTTGGTATATGAGAAAACAATTTGGGTTTTGGGGTTTTTAAGATTTTATTTATTTATTTGACAGAGGGCATGAGTGCAAGCAGGGGGACCGGGAGAGGGAGAAGCAGGCTCCCCACTGAGCAGGGAGCTTGATGCGGGGCTCGATCCCAGGACCCTGGGATCATGACCTGAGCTGAAGGCAGACACTTAATTTAAAAAATTTATTAGCTAAAACGACTCAAGAAAAAATAGAAAATCTCAACAGACCTAAAACAGGTAAAAGACTGAATCAGTCATAAACCTCCTGGCAAAGAAAAGGCCTGAACCGCAGGGCTCCACTGGTGGATCTACCAAACATTTAAAGAAGAATTAACACCAATCTTTCTCAACCTTTTCGAAAAAACTAAAGAGGGAACACTTCCTAACTCATTCTGTGAGGCCAGAATTACTCTGATGCCAAAGCCAGATAAAGACATCACAAGAAAAGAAAATTAACAGACCAATATCCCTTATGAATATAGATGCAAAAATCCTCAACAAAATATTAGCAAATCTAATCCAAGCAAATTAAAAGGATTATTCACCATGACCAAGAGGGATTTATCCTAGGAATGCAAGGGTGGTTCAACAAGAGAAAACCAATCAAGGTGACACATCACATTAACAAAGGGAAAAAGCATGATGTTATGTATAATAATAAATAAATATTAATTATATATATTAATAACAATAAAAAATTACCTGGTCACCTTTTCTGAAAACCCTTATCCTAAATTTTTGCATCAGTTAGAAAGATAAAAGGGATCAGACTATAAGTACTGCACTGCAATCTGCTTTATTTTTACTAAACATGTATTGGTTTTTTCAAACTAACACTTTTAGATATACTACAACCCCTTTAACAGCTTCTTAGTTTCCTATCATCAGGCCATGATTCATTGAACTAGTCCCTAATTCATGGATATTGAAGCTACTTCTCAAGTCTTGCTCAGACAAAGACCACTGCTGAACAGTCTTACACCTCTGCAGGTGCTTTCATGGGATAAATTCCTAGAAGTAGAAATAATAGGGCAAAGGGTATCCACGTTGGAAAAGTCTCCTTTATTTCTCTCCCAGTAAAGAGGGCTGTTGGAATCATCCAGGCGTTCTGTAACACACTAAGAAAACATTTTGCTGGTTCTCCATGTAGTTTTAAAACCAGAACAGATGGGGCGCCTGGGTGGCACCGCGGTTAAGCGTCTGCCTTCGGCTCAGGACGTGATCCCGGCGTTATGGGATCGAGCCCCACGTCAGGCTCCTACGCTAGGAGCCTGCTTCTTCCTCTCCCGCACCCCTGCTTGTGTTCCCTCTCTCGCTGGCTGTCTCTATCTCTGTCGAATAATAAATAAAATCTTTAAAAAAAATAAAAAATAAAAAAAATAAAACCAGAACAGAGGACAAGTGCTATCAAAACTTTTTGGCATCAGTTAAATCAGGGGATGGCAAACTACAGCCTACAGATCAAATCCACCTTGCCACCTATGTTTACACAGCCCACAAGCTAAGAATGGTTCTGTTTTTTGTTTGTTTTTTTACATTTTTAAATGATTAAAAAACAGGGGCACCTGGCTGGCTCAGTTGGTAGAGCATGCAGCTCTTGATCTTGGAGTTGTGAGCTCGAGCCCCACACTGGGTGTACAGCTTACTTAAAATTAAAATGTAATTGTATTCAAAGTGTATAAAATTTGAGTAACTCTTAAAAATGGAGAGTAAATATAAAATATCAAAAAACTATTTTAATATCAAAAAATTATTTTTAAAAATGATTAAAAAACAAAACCAAAAGAAGAATATTTCATGAAATGGGAAAATGATAAGAAATTCAAATTTCAGTGCTCATAATGAAACACAGCCACACTCATCTGTTGATTATATATCAGCTGCTTTCTTACTTCAGCAGCAGAGTTGAGTAGTTGCAACACAGCCTTTATGGCTGTAAAGCCTAAAATACTTACTGTCTGGCCCTTTACAGAAACATTTTGCTGATCTCCAATCTAAGCAATAGCTTTTTTTAAAGATTTTATTCATTTATTTGACAGCACAAGCAGGGGGAGCAGCAGGCAGAGGAAGAAACAGGCTCCCCGATGAGCAGGGACCCCAATGCGGGACTCGATCCCAGGACCCTGGGATCATGACCTGAGCTGAAGGCAGATGTTTCACCGACTGAGCCACCCAGGCAACTCTAAGCAGTAACATTTTTAAGGAGTAGGAAACCCAATGCTCTAAACAAAGGGCAAAGAACAAATTGTCATATAGCTACCAAAGAAATGTTCCAAGGGATTATAGTGTCTCTCGGCTCTGTGTGTAAGTAAGGAGGTGAATGCCTCACATTTCCTTCATTACTGTGACTGAGAAGCAGCCATTGGAAGGCCAAGTAGCTACCGCACTTCTGCCTACAAGACTCCACTTTCCATGGACTCTTTTTTGGGTGCTATTGTAATTGGTACTGTGTTTTTAATTTCAAGTTCCAGTTGTTTACTGCTGGTATATAGGAAAGGGATTGACTTTTGCATCTTAACCTTGTATCCTACAATCTTGCTATAATTGCTTACTAGTTTCAGGAGTTTTTGTTGATTCTTTATAGATCTACATAGACAGTCGTGTCATCTGTTCCATGAACTCTTGATCCAAGTTGTTTTTCCCATAAATTCAGTTTTTCCTTTGCCACCAAATAATTACAATTAGAGTTGCCAGCTATAAATAATTTTTCAGAGACAGAAAATATATTCTCCCAATGTTTTCTGAGGCCACCTTCCCACCCCCATAGAGCAAAAGTGGAACAGGAGACATGACAAAGCTTAAATGAAGAGAAAAAGCAAGCACATGTAAACACTGTGACATTACCCTGATAAGAACTGACTAATGTAAAAATTACAGGAATATTGAAGCAATTTACTGGATATCAGGACCGGGAGCAAAATTTTGCAGAGGAGGAATGAGAATAAAATTACCATATGTCATTTGGGACAGCTGCCAATAGTTATCATTGCTGTCTTGAAAATTTGGTTCTATGGTCAACATGCCATCAGTGGAAAGTGTGTTCTCAGTAGGTTCTGTTTCAGAATCTTCCACTGTCACAACATCAACATCATCATTGTCATCACTGTCATCCTCAACAGTTACAATAATATAATCTAGGAATAAGCAAAGAGAAAGTTTAGATATCACATAAAATAATCAGTGTCTAAGGAAACCACCTTATAAAGTTATGGAGTGTTTAAAAAACATTTTGGCTGAAAAAATTGCGCTGAATATTTTCATGTCCCTAATCTCTGCAAGTCAGCTAAGAAATAAATTGCTTAGTTTGAAGCTTTAAGATACATATGTAGGTTTACATGCATGTATATACACACGTACATTAGTATTTCTAGTACTTCCAATTTTATAGAGCAATAAATTTCTTCTCATTTAAGAAATGTGACCACCTGGCCCATGCTGCTCTGTGTTCAGTGATACACTTTTAACTTTTAAATGATAAAGCTGACATTACATAGCCACACTCTGTACTGACCATGAGTTCCCAAACTTGTTCTCTAAAACTTAATTTTAATCTTTATGATAATAAATAATATAGAAATAAAGTACAATCATAACTGTTGTTATGAAACAAATTCAAATTTAATTTCACAAAATGTGGAATAAGTGGCCCCAAATAAACTAGATGTGAAATAATCAACTCCATAAACCATTCTAATGAACATGAAAAATAGCACACCATGCATAGTGTATGCTATATAAATGGGCTTTTTTGCTTTTTACAGTTGGCCTGAAAAAGAAAAACATGTTTAAGCTCAAAGTATTAACTCACGGATCACATGTACACTGCATCACAACTTGGATTCAGTACATTTATTTGAAATAGACCAAAGCATTAGAATCAAGTAATTAGCCAGCATACGGGAATGTGCTGGTATGAAAATAATACTGAATTAGGAATTACATGATGTGGGTTCCAATTCAGGCTCTGTAGCCATCCAGAGGTATAACCTTTTGGCCAGATACGTTTATTCTTTTGCCTCTTGTTTTCTCATCCATGAAAACATGGCCCTAGCTTTGGAGATTCACTGTGAAATCCACTTAATAGTCTTCATGGAAAAAATGGAACATTAGAAACTGCCTAACTATTCAAACAAAAGGGAATTGGTTGAATAAATTATGGCATTTCCATATGATGAAATGGCATACTGCCAGTGAGAAACACATTCTCAAAGAATATTTAGTGATACTAGAAATGCTAGTGAAATAATGTCAAAGTGGGGAGAAAGGGTCAAAGCAGAAAAAATATGTAATCCTAACTTTGAGAACAGAACGAAACATACCAATTGTTATCTCTAAGTCACTATCTCTGGGTGGCAAAATGACCTTCATTAGACTTCTCTGTATTTAAGATTCTCTACAATAAACTTTATAGACTTCATAATCAGAAGAAAATAACAAAAGTAATTGAAGTTTTATTTTAAGACAAGCTTTTATATGTCAACAGATTTTTCACACTAGACCCAGTAAAGCTACTGAGAACTCCACTCAGGTTTCTCAGTAAATTTGTAAAATTCAAATTAATTCCTTTAGGTATATACATAACCTTCATAAACCATTTTTAGAAGACATTATAACATTTAGAAGCTATTTGAAGATTATGCTTCTAAGGTGCAAGGAACCAAGTTGTGGTGAACTTAATCAGGTGGGGCACAGTTCCCAATGATGCAGGCTGAAACCTTCCTTTCACAGGAGGACCACGGCAAGAAATCTACCCCAAAACAGGGCAGATGACAATGGCCAGACTGGTCTGATTTTCTAGCAAAACTGTGTCAATACATTGAACAACCACTTTCTAAATCTCCTAGCAGAACTCTCAGAAGCAGCCGTTCCACATCCATATCAAACTTTAGAGACTACAAAGTTGGCCAAATGAGAGATAATGCCACCAGAACTGTATCCCAGAGCCCAGTGCTTGCTGCAGCCAGGCCTGAAACTGAATCGAGCTGTGCCCTGCTTTAGAAAACACGGTACAGAAGAGTTGCTCGTAAAATCATTTATCTGTAAACATTTAAATCAGTTTACCACTTAATGTCATAAAACCATCAAGCAGTCCCAATTTGGGGCGAGCTGGGTAGAGGCGAAAAGGGGGCGATTCCCAACACATTAAGTTAAGAGCCTTTTCTGTCAAACAGTGGTGCTCAATCATACAGCAGGTGGGATGGGCCCTGAAGCATGCTCGGAAGGGTACCCCTATTTTCCAGGGGTCCTCACATTTTGTAGTATCCTCTGACTCCTTTTTAAGTCTCGATATCTGCCCTCTCAAAGCAAAGAACTGGCTCTGTACGTGGGAACTTCTCCACACCTACATCTTTATTTTCTTCTCCTTGTTTATGTCTTTACAATAAAACAGCAAGGCTGCACTATCTGTTTTTGAGCAAACGCAGATACCACCAAAGCCTCAAAAAATCAACATCTCAATTTCAAAAGATGTTATAATGAATCAACTGCTAGTTTGTCAATCCTTCAAACTTAAAATTCTAACGGTCTAAGAGTCTTGGTCCTTGGACCCCTACTTTCTTCGACGGGGAAAAAGAAAGGCTAAAGGATCAACTCGTCCCAGGAAGTCGACACCAAGTACTTAATGAGTAGCCAAATCTCAAAAGCTTACGGGTGCAGGCATCTCAGAGATGGCAAATCACCACAAACCGCCGCGCCGCCGCCGCCGCCGCCGCCGCCGCCGCCGCCCCGCCGAATACGAGGCTGTAAAGTGCAGATTTAACCTTCCGCAAATCAAATCGCCTCCTACCGGGAGTGCCCCCCGCCACTAAGTCAAGTCACTTTCATGCCCTAATGGTCCACGCTCCACAGCTATTTGTGGTGCGTATACAGTCCACAAGGCCTTTTTGGGGGAAAAAAGCTCAAAGAAAAAGTGCCGCTGTACGGCCGTATTCTGGTGCCAGTGCCGCCATGCCACCCTCCAGAGGGCACAGGGAAACAGATCACAGCGCCCCAGCCTCCCGAGTGGAGACCGCTGAGGCTGTTCTATGGCCACTAGAGGTCCTAGAAAGAACCACCGCCCTTGTGCTGGAAACCAAGCTCCGCCTCTCACCATGCGGATATCTTGAGCCCCGGTGTCACCTTTAGCCTCCCAGACGCCATGAGCCCCGAAACGCCGTGGGCCCCAGAGACCCCTCGAGCCCCAGGATCACTTCAAGCTCCTAGGATACCATAAACCCCAGGAATGCAGCGAGCCCTAGGGTCAACTCAAGCCCCAAGTACACCATGAACCCCGGGGACCCCTCAAATTCTAGGATCACCTTGAGCCCCTAGGATGTCGTGAATTCCAGAAACGCCATGAGCCCAAGCGTCACCTCAAGCCCATGGGACACGAACTCCAGGGACCCCACAAGCCCCAGGATCAGCTCGAGCCCCTCAAACACCATGAACCCCAAGGATGCCCCGGACCCAGGGCCAGACCCAGCCGGCAACACCTGGGTTCGTAAATGCCCACTAAGTAAACGGGGACAGCGGTCCAGAGGTCATCACCAGATACACCCTGGCCGATGACGAGACAGTGCCTTGGTCGCCTACGAGACCCTCTAGGTGGGCACAGTGAAAACCCTGTCGGTTTCCTCTGCCCCCTCAGCCGCCGCCGCCCCCCCCCCCNCCGCCGCCCACCGGCAGGGTGAAGAAAGAGGCAGAAGCGAATGGAACAGCTTTGGGAAGGGCCCCTTACCCTCCTCTTCAGACATTGTGAGGCAGGGAGTCCCGCTCTGAGTGCCTTAGTCGCGGCGTCTGCGCTGCTGCTGGATCGGCTGGACGGCAACCGTGCCCACGCGGCAACTGCGGCAGATCGAGGCGCCAAACGGAAGGAGCCCAGGCCTCCCCTCCTAAGAGAAGCTTCTGCGACTGCGCAGTAGTGCCCAGCACCCGCCGTGGAAGCGCGACTGTTGGGGGGAGGGCAGAGGTGGCGCCTTGCCTCCCTCCATTTTTACTTATATGTATACATTTTTAAATGTGCTTCCTCCTCCCCCCAAAATGTGAACCGATAGCCACCACTGTAATTCCGCTGTTCCCAAAATGCTCTTCACACAATACATCGTAGAAAAAATTTACAATGTACGAATTCAGACTTCCTAATATTTTCCGGGTTGTGTACTCATCATGTCCAGCGCCAGCTTTGGGAACGAATCCGAAAATAATCCAACTTTTAAAATGTGTCCCTGATAAGGCCTGCTAAATCCGCGCCACCCTGCACTTCAGCTGTCCTACTCTCTACTTGAATTTTCCAAAGACCCATATCCTTCATTCCAACTTAAAATAGTAATAGCTACGATTTACTGAGTGGTCACCACCAACCAGCGGCTTAGTATGTCTGACCTTATACAAGTCAGTATTATTGTCCCATTTTAAAGATACCGAAACAGACGTTTAGAGAGTTTAACTTGCTCAAAATCGCAGCGCTAGTAGTGGAGTTATGATTTGAACACACGTTACACCCACCCCCCGCCTAAAGCACATGCCCATACCCCCTGTTATTCTCCCTCCTACTCAGTTGCTTCTGGAAATTTTCCACACCCTTCAAAGCTTGTTCCAGTCATCTTTTTTTTTTTTTAAGATTTGTAAAATTTCTTTATTTGAGAGAGAGCAAGAGAAAGAGTGAGCACGGGGGCGGGGGGGGGGGCAAAGGGAGAAGCAGGCTCCCCCACACGGAGCTTGATCCCAGGACCCTGGGATTGTGACCTCAGCCAAATGCAGACACTTAATCGACTAAGCCACCCAGGCGCCCCCCAGACATCTATGCTAATATCTGCGCGAAGACACTTTCCTACAGCTGCCTGGAAAGAATAAGGAGCAGCACCACACATTATTTATATTAAATAGCACTTCCGTCACAAGGTTCTAAGAATTAAATGTTACGAAATATAAAGCACCCAGCACAGTGCCTAGAATTTTAGTTCCATTTCACTGTGTCAGTTATACAATGACTTCTGGCCCTGTGCATCTCCTCATTCTGGGGGAAGGGTAAGTTTATTCACTTGTGAGAAGGAAAGGTGCATTTTCTTAGGTGGGACTGTACACCTGTTTCCCTGTTGTAAGGGAGTGTAAATGTGTGCAGTAGGGTTCATAAGGAAGCTGAAGAGAAGAATGGATGCACTATACAGTTTATTGATATATTGATATATTACCTCTCAGCATCAAATTCAGCCCTTTTCCCTGCTCTGAGAAAATGGATATGCGCCCTTTAAATGTCCATTTGCACAGTTGAACACTTTAGGATAGGAAACGGGAAAGAGAGTGTAGAAGAAACACGTGCTTCCTAGTCCCCATTTGCTCTCTAGACAGGCTGCTGCAGAGTGCAGCCTCCCACCCCAAATACACATCCGACAGGACAATTTCCAGCAAGTTCTAGAGGCTGGCTCTACAACAAGTTTCAGCAGTGCTGCACCGAGTGACTTCCCTCACTCAGTGTGTCAGAGTTGAGCCTTCCTGGGTGTAATGTCTACTCCTAGAGGTAGTAGCTGTTGCTTGCAGCTCTTATTGCTATAATCTAGAATTTCCTTTCTTACTAGCCAATCCCTCATGACTCCAATTCTGATATACTTAATACTGCTTTATATTAAATTTTCTCTGCTCAAATTACTGTGTAGTCTTTCTCTTCATCTTGAACCCAGACTGATCCACTCATCCTTCTGACTTTCCTTCCATCACCTGGTACTGAATAGGAACACAGTGTCTGATGCTACACTATAATTAAGCATCCAACAGATGTTCAACAACCACTTCACTTTTATTTCTGTTCAGGCCTCTGCATTATTCCTTTGACCCCACTTCTCCATAGAGAGACACAATGGAAGGAGAATATACTTTCTTACTGTCACTCCTAAGGTTCACTTTTCTTCTAGTCTACCTAAGAGGCGTCAACCTGAGTAAGGCAAAATACACTGCCCGACAAGCAAGGGAAATCTGCTGGAAATGGAGAAGTGAGAAGAGATGATGGTAGTGCCATCTACACCTTCTCGGGTGAGAGCGTAGTCCCACGAGCTACAGACAGCTGTATTTCTATCAAAACCCTGTGCAGCCAAGGGAACCTGGTGTTCTAATTCTTTTTTTTTTTTTAAGATTTTATGTATTTATTTGAGAGAAAGAGCAGAGTGAGAGACAGAGCACGAGATGGGGGAGGGACAGAGGGAGAGGAACAAGCAGACTCCCTCCCTGCTGAGCAGGAAGCCTGACACAAGGCTCGAGCGCAGGACTCCCAAGATCATGACCTGAGCCCAAGGCAGCCGCTTCACCAACTAAGCCACCCAGGTGCCCCTGGAATTCTAATTCTTGTAATGATGAACTGCATGATGCAGAGCCACCAGGCCCCTGAGAAACAATGAAAAAAGCTGGATGTATGTTCTTGAAATAGTCTCAAGAACATCAAAAAGTTAACCAAAAAATAAGCAATTACAGAGCTAAGAGCTGTGAAAGACCAGAAACCTAGAAAAATGTGAAAAGCTGGCAGGACTGCTTTTGCTCTAAGACACTGATCCAGAAAAGTGTGAAAGAGGCCAGGCTGTACTTCTGGTGACTTTGTAGGACTAGAGACAAAAGTCAGAATCTGGGACCCACCAATGCCAGAGGACTGGTAAACCACCCTCTGCTTGAACACGGACCATAGTCACTCTTTCAGAGTAAAAGTGACCCAGGGGCGCCTGGGTGTCTAAGTCAGTTGAGCCTCTGCCTTCGGCTCAAGTCATGATCCCATCGAGCCCCACGTCAGGCTGCCTGCTCAGCTGGGAGCCTTCTTCTCCCTCATCCTCTGCCTGCTTGTGCTCTCTCTCTCTGTCAAACAAATAAAATCTTTAATTTAAAAAAAAAACGCACATAATTGAACAACAGTTAACCCACATGCCTGAGATTTAACACACCAAGCTTTCTGGCATAAGCAAACAAAAATTCTTACCTGTAAATATAAGATCAAATTATTTCTACAAACAATATTTAAATAGAATATCCAGCACAAAGTAGACTATAACCAAGTTTGGGAGAAGATAAGACAGGAGAAATAAGCAATAAAAACATCAAAGTGACAGTGCCTCCTGCTGGCAGCCACTGCGACAACCACACGGCGCTCGCTCACACCGTGGTCCCAACACAGGCACTTGCTAATGACTGATCATCTGGAAGCAGCTAGTCTGTGAGCATCTTAGGACATCCCGGGGAGGGATCCAGATTGAAAATCCCCAGGACCCCACGTTTTCAGGAAGGCACCTCCTCACCCTTTGATAATGGATGGAAACGTCGTTTCAGTAGGGGAGAGGCTGAACTACAAGCTGGACGGGCTCCACCAGCCCAGAGCACACGGAGCCTAATTGACAACCCCTCGCCTTTGGGGACGAGAGAAATCCAGCAGGTGTAGGGCGGTGGGGCCCTTGGAAGGCAACGGGGAAGGACAGAAGGTGAGGTCTCCAAGAGAGCACGGGGCCCAGACTCCAGCCACTGCGCTCCAGGGAGGGTGGGCAAGGGGCCCACCCATGTGGCAGCTGCCAGGGTCACTCTTCTAAATGCCGTTCTTCACCCTGGCCGCACGTGGGTCCATCAGGGGAGTTGTAAAAACTGCCGGTGCCCGGGCCTGGGCCCCAGACGTTCCCACGGCACTGGTCCGGGGAGGCAGGGTGCTGAGCTTCACAGGGTCCAAGGCATTCTCCCGGGCATCAGGCTGAGGGGCACTGCTTTGTCACTGTGTGGAGCCGGTCACAGGACCATTGCATTTAACTCCCATGTCACCCGAGCGGGTTCACGTGACCAACCTGGTTTCTGGGCAGCAGGAGAGGGCAGGCACTGCCCACGGCGCAGCAAGAAGAGGGGGTGAAGTGACAATAAATGCGACCTATGGGACCATGACCCACTCTGCCCACGAGACAGAAGGGGTACGACACACAGAGCAGCACTGCCCTGTCGGTGTGCAGTACGCTCCCCTGGTTTCAGCTCCGTTAAAACTACTGCAACGTGGGGGATGGACTCCCGAGGCACGACGAATGACCGGTCGCCACTCCAAGATGGGTGCGTGCGTGTGTGTGTGTGTGTGTGTGTGTGTGTGTGTGTGAGAGTGAGTGTGTGTGTCTGTGTCTGTGTGTGTGTGTGTCTGTGTGTGTATGTGAGAGAGATGGGGAGAGAGACGGAGAGACACAGAGATGGAGGGGAAGTGGGGCTTCACGGGGGCAGAGAATAGGAAAGAGACTCACAACATAACTAAAAGCTGACACCTCCCCATCGCTGTGTGAGTCTGACCACAGCCGGTCTGCCATCCGGCCTGAGTNCGTGTATAATTTCTTAATTGCTTCCCTCGGGCCTTAAGATGCCATCCATAGGTGACCCAAGGGCCTTCCTGTTCCAGGCCTTGTTCAGCTCTCCAAGCTCATAATGACTCCCCAATGTCCAGCCCGCGTTTCAGTCTCTCTCAACACTTTATGGTTTACCAGGTGCCTCAAGATTACACAGCCTGGCAACGAGCTGCATGGAATACAGGGACTCTGTCCTCCTTTAAGTGTAGCCCCAGGTGCTCCAGTGGTCGGCGGAGCAGGGGTTATTGTGAAGATAGGGTTTGAACGGGAACCAAGGTGGACGGAGGGAATGAATGCTCATAGGCAGAGCCAAGGTTCTTCTTAGAAATGTGGGGTCGCTTTACCTCACAGATAAATAAAGGGCTGGCCGCTCAAGATCCCAAGTTCCGAGGCCAGAAGCCTAAGGCCTTACACTGACGACACTGAGCTCACATCAGGCCTG
>NC_048238.1:14890777-14894300 GCF_002007445.2 Ailuropoda melanoleuca
AATGACTGATCATCTGGAAGCAGCTAGTCTGTGAGCATCTTAGGACATCCCAGGGAGGGATCCAGATTGAAAATCCCCAGGACCCCACGTTTTCAGGAAGGCACCTCCTCACCCTTTGATAATGGATGGAAACGTCGTTTCAGTAGAGCCGGGGGGAGAGGCTGAACTACAAGCTGGACGGACTCCACCAGCCCAGAGCACACGGAGCCTAATTGACAACCCCCCGCCTTTGGGGACGAGAGAAATCCAGCAGGTGCAGGGCGGTGGGGCCCTTGGAAGGCAACGGGGAAGGACAGAAGGTGAGGTCTCCAAGAGAGCGCGGGGCCCAGACTCCAGCCACTGCGCTCGAGGGAGGGTGGGCAAGGGGCCCACCCATGTGGCAGCTGCCAGGGTCACTCTTCTAAATGCCGTTCTTCACCCTGGCCGCACGTGGGTCCACCAGGGGAGTTGTAAAAACTGCCGGTGCCCGGGCCTGGGCCCCAGACGTTCCCACGGCACTGGTCCGGGGAGGCAGGGTGCTGAGCTTCACAGGGTCCAAGGCATTCTCCCGGGCATCAGGCTGAGGGGCACTGCTTTGTCACTGTGTGGAGCCGGTCACAGGACCATTGCATTTAACTCCCATGTCACCCGAGCGGGTTCACGTGACCAACCTGGTTTCTGGGCAGCAGGAGAGGGCAGGCACTGCCCACGGCGCAGCAAGAAGAGGGGGTGAAGTGACAATAAATGCGACCTATGGGACCATGACCCACTCTGCCCACGAGACAGAAGGGGTACGACACACAGAGCAGCACTGCCCTGTCGGTGTGCAGTACGCTCCCCTGGTTTTATTCAGCTCCGTTAACACTACTGCAACGTGGGGGATGGACTCCCGAGGCACGACGTATGACTGGTCGCCACTCCAAGATGGGTGCGTGTGTGTGTGTGTGTGTGAGTGAGAAAGAGTGTGTGTGTCTGTGTGTCTGTGTCTGTGTGTCTGTGTGTGTATGTGAGAGAGAGAGATGGGGAGAGAGACGGAGAGACACAGAGATGGAGGGGAAGTGGGGCTTCACGGGGGCAGAGAATAGGAAAGAGACTCACAACATAACTAAAAGCTGACACCTCCCCATCGCTGTGTGAGTCTGACCACAGCCGGTCTGCCATCCGGCCTGAGTCTGGGCCTCAGACCCCTGGGAGACTCCCACCAGGGAGCACTGGGGACAGCAGGGGGGCCCAACACTGGGGAGCACCATGGCCACAAGCCCCCACTCCACTCCAGGCTGACACCTTGTCCTGCCCATAGGCCACCAGCTTCAACGATGGCCACCAGCTTCAGAAGTCAGAACCTCTCCTCCCTTGCCTTTTTCCCGGTGGTGACACCAGTCCCACGTTGTTTCCTGGCTGTGGTCCCAGAACCCGGGCATCCTTGAACNAGCCCCAGGTGCTCCAGTGGTCGGCGGAGCAGGGGTTATTGTGAAGATAGGGTTTGAACGGGAACCAAGGTGGACGGAGGGAATGAATGCTCATAGGCAGAGCCAAGGTTCTTCTTAGAAATGTGGGGTCGCTTTACCTCACAGATAAATAAAGGGCTGGCCGCTCAAGATCCCAAGTTCCGAGGCCAGAAGCCTAAGGCCTTACACTGACGACACTGAGCTCACATCAGGCCTGAATGCATGTTTTGTTTGGCCTGGGTTTCCATGTAGTCATGCTTACATCTTACAGTTGGGAGATTTCACATGAAAATCTGNTCTATCATGAACCCAACAACTCGGGCCACCTAGAGGGACACCTCCTCTGAGAACAGCCCAGAAAAAGGTAAAATGAAACTGCTGGAGTCACCTCCCAAAAGACTACCTGGATGGGATTCCATCAAGGGAACCATGCATACTGGATGATGGGTTCTGCTCGCTGACAGCTCACCCCCTACCCCCAGTTGCTGCCAGAATGATCTGTCCAGAATGCTGGTCCGGCTGTGTGACACCCACCCTGTGTGTAATTTCTTAATTGCTTCCCTCGGGCCTTAGGATGCCATCCATAGGTGACCCAAGGGCCTTCCTGTTCCAGGCCTTGTTCAGCTCTCCAAGCTCATAATGACTCCCCAATGTCCAGCCCGCGTTTCAGTCTCTCTCAACACTTTATGGTTTACCAGGTGCCTCAAGATTACACAGCCTGGCAACGAGCTGCATGGAATACAGGGACTCTGTCCTCCTTTAAGTGTGGCCCCAGGTGCTCCAGTGGTCAGCGGAGCAGGGGTTATTGTGAAGATGAAGGGTTTGAACGGGAACCAAGGTGGACGGAGGGAATGAATGCTCACAGGCAGAGCCAAGGTTCTTAGAAATGTGGGGTAGCTTTACCTCACAGATAAATAAAGGGCTGGCCGCTCAAGTTCCCAAGTTCCGAGGCCAGAAGCCTAAGGCCTTAAACTGACGACACTGAGCTCACATCAGGCCTGCATGCACGTTTTGTTTGGCCTGGGTTTCCATGTAGTCATGCTTACATCTTACAGTTGGGAGATTTCACATGAAAATCTGCATTTCTACTTGCTTTGGAAAAACTGGAAGATCTGTAGCATAAGACTCAAAATTTTGCATGTCCACACCTGCAAGGACGACCACTCTCCTTGGGAGCAACAGGCGGACTCCAGCCAGACACAGCCCCCTCCAGTCACCTGTGCACACGTAGGCACGTCACCCAGCCAGCTTCTCAGTGAGGCCGCCAACCTGGCCCAGCCCCAGAGCGTGTCTGCCATCACCTTAGTCCGGAAAAAAGGGTGTACAGCCTCGTGGTAGAAACGATGCCGTGTGTTGTTCAAGTCTTCCGTTTTCCTCTTCTTGGGAAGACCACTGTACCCAGCTCTCTTGCCCTTAAGCAGGGCCACACGCTCGTTCTACCAGTGGGCCCTGAGGAGAAGTACCATGGGTCACCCCCGGGCTGAGGCACTGAGAAGATCCTTGGAGGCCACGTGTCCCATGAGCAGCGCCACAGGAAAGATGCGACAGCTCTGGAGCGTTGGACTTGGCCTGGGAGAACACGCAAAGACACGGAGCTGTCAGCGTCTCTTCATTGCTGCAGCAGAGCCTGGCGTATCCTGACCAATCTAAGCAGAGTGACCCAAACCGCATCGTCATCAGGCAGTTTAGTATTACATAATACCAAAGCTTAAAATCTTCTGGACTATTGTCGTAAGTATTTCCACTTAGCAGGCAAATCGAACATTTGGCAACCTCCGGAGTGGAACTCAGTGCTGATGGCCGACGCTCCCCGCTCTGACCAGGGCCTGTCCACAGCCAGCTGATGGAGGGAGGCTCATACCAACTTTCAGCAAGGGATGGCATCGAGCACTCTTTCCCCACCAGTCAGTTCTTGTGTACCTGCACTGTTTCTAACAGAAATAACTGTTGCTATCGCCAGCATCCATGCTAACTTCTGAAATATATTAGTACATAAATTAATAAAGAAAGGTACAGGAGTGCTTGGGTGGCTCAGTCGATTAAGGGTCTGTCTTGTGCTCAGGTCATGATCCCAGGACCTTGGGATGGAGCCCCGC
>NC_048238.1:14894400-15060450 GCF_002007445.2 Ailuropoda melanoleuca
CAGTAAAGAACAAGTGGTTCTGAATCACCCAAGTCCCAGACAAGCAAAGCGACAGCCCTGTTCCAGCCACTGGAGCATCAGCCCTGGAGCCTCAGTGAGGCCCCTGTCGTCTCTGAATGAACTACCAGACACGCTGTTGCAGTGGGAGGAGTTTGTGGGTTCAGAGGCATGGAGCAGAAGCTCCTGGCGTAGGGGAGAGGGGCAAGGGGTCAGATACTGAAGGNCAAGTTGTTCCAGACTGAGACACTGGGAGCTCTTGCAGTTGGGCCCCGAGTCCCTGTGAAATGCCCCATCCTTGTGCTTTTTGGAGCACATCCTTCTGACACAACAAGACGCTGCAGATCCATCAGGAATATCTCCTGCCCCGGTCCTAGAATGAGACATTTCTCTAAGGAGCCCTGGGTCCTGTCATTAGAGAACAGTGTCAGAAATGAATTATTCGAGTGTGACAGCAGTATGGTTCCTTTTTAAAAAGTTTCTTTATCTTTTTGATATACATACTGACCTACTTAGATTAAATGATAAGTTATATTTACTTTAAACAACGCAGAAATGGGGGAAGTGGGGGTGTATGGATGCAACAAGATTGGCCATAAGTTCGTAAGTACTGAAGCTGGGTGATGGGTCTGGGGTTCCTTTTACAATTGTTTATTTATTTGACAGAGCACAAGCAGGGGGAGCAGCAGGCAGAGGGAGAGGGAGAAGCAGACTCCCCAGTGAGCAGGGAGCCCCATGTGGGGCTCGATCCAAGGACCCTGAGATCATGACCTGAGCCAAAGATAGATGCTTAACCAACTGAACCACCCAGGCGCCCCTTTGTTTTTATTTTTAAATTCCAATTGCGGAATTCCACCAGCTGCTGTTGGAAGGATGGACTGAGAGGCAAAACCAGAGGAAAGATCATTTTAAAGGCCTGGATGGTTCACAAGAGCCTAACATGGAATGCTATGTCTGGACTAAAAGTTGACAAACCAGACAGTAAAGAACAAGTGGTTCTGAATCACCCAAGTCCCAGACAAGCAAAGCGACAGCCCTGTTCCAGCCACTGGAGCATCAGCCCTGGAGCCTCAGTGAGGCCCCTGTCGTCTCTGAATGAACTACCAGACACGCTGTTGCAGTGGGAGGAGTTTGTGGGTTCAGAGGCATGGAGCAGAAGCTCCTGGCGTAGGGGAGAGGGGCAAGGGGTCAGATACTGAAGGCGATGCAACCCCAGTCCTGAGCCTCTATGGCTTTTCCACCCTGTAAGCTGGGAGAGCTGAAAGCAGAAAGGCAGGACTCCTGGCCCCCAGTGGTAAAAGAGCAGCCAGAACTGCCAGCCAGACGTGGGAACTCGGGGCGGGGGGGGAACGAGATAACGTGGGGGCACTGGCCTTTCCTAGCACGCTCGCGTCATCAGTACGATTGCGAGCAACAAGTTTTGAGCACAAAGCTCACTGATGGAACTTCGGACTGCTCCCCTGGGTGTCGTTTAAGGCCCTGCAAGGCAGCCCTCTGCTGCTAGCGATCTGCTTATCTGTAGAATGAGGGCAAGCGTTAATACTCAACTATCTGGCTGTAGAAAACCACAAACTTAGTAGAGCGCTGCTTTATCAACTTGAATAAATTCGTACATTAATGGTCATGCAGTGAAAGCAAATAAAATCAAATCTGAGGCTTTGACCTTATTGCGGTTTTAAAACTTTATTATATTTTAACATCTGAAAACTGTAAAACATAGTATTCATACAAACACCTGAGGACTATTCAACTGGGCACAGCATCTTCACACAAACAATTTGATAAAAGACCAGGTTTAAATTAGAATTTTGTCTTTTAACACAGAAGGAATAACATAGATAAAACCACCCTTTAAATAGTTGCATTCTTATATAAAGTACATTTGGCTTTCTGAAAAAGAAAATGTACATTCATGCCCCTGGTGTATATTTTATTGGCATTTACAACAAATGGCTAAGACTTTTAGCACAGATTCTCATAACTTATAAACATTACACCAAACTTATACAAAGTAATTACAATAAACATATAGCACCATTTCCCCTTGAAAGTTCTAACTTTAAAAATAAAGCCCAAAATGATAAGTGAGAATTAATGCACCTTGCAAAAGTTAGCAGAATAAATGGCTCAGAGCTAAGCAAATTAACTAGAAACATTGCATAGGACAGAGAGCTTCCCTGTATGAAAACCAACCTATGGATTGTTTCTCATCCCCTGAAGACAAAGCTGAGAGGTAACAGTAATAGCAAATGATGCACATATTTTTTACAGAATAAAAACCTCTAACTATATAAATAGTTCACCATTACCTCTGTGGCAGTACAAAGTGCCATATTAAATTCAAAAAGAACAGATTCACTTGTTTGTATACCTACAGGTATAGAATAATATATAAATATGGTATAGTATCCATATGAGGAATAAACACAGACAATAAAATATATATCTTTAAAAAATTTGGGCACAGGTGTTTTCATATAGAGATGTGAGAAATGAATGCCCAGTTAAATGTCTACGCTTAGCGAAAATATGTAATGTTTTAAAATAATAGGTATATTATTGAAAAAAATTTGATCAGACTCCGTCCAAACCACCTTTGTAGTATAATATCTCCTGCATAAAATAACCATTCTATTTATCCTATAATTGTTCAAAAGTTATCAAAAACTGATTAAGAACACTTTATGAAAGTTTATAACCTTGCTTTTTTCTTTAAATATGAACAAATACAACACAGAGAAATACTAACAAAAGGAAAATAATTTATATGGCTTTCCCTTTTTAGAAACTGGCAGAATAGGAACAGAACTTGCAGTAACGGACGTAAAATATTTGGAGAAAGAGATAATATCTACGTTGCATCTTTAAATTCTCTTCTAAGGAAAACTTCTCACAGATTTCATTAGAGAACTTCTCAGTCCCTGATACTTCCCCCTTTGGGATTTAGCTGTTTTGGTTCTATATATAAACATTAACTGAAATCAAAGGTGTTTCTCTGTTTCCAGCATGAAAATACGCTTGTAAACTGTACAATAAAATGATAAATTGTAAACTGTAAAACACTAAAAAGACATAAAGAACTCCCATTTTGAATATGCTAATACTAACACATAAATGGTTTTTAAAGAAGTAGATTGTACTATGATGTTGTTCTGCAATTCTGGCTATAACATTTTTAGAGGAACTGTCTACCAAACAAAAGCTGCTAGGAGAATTAAAATATTCTTAAATTAAAAGTAATCAGGACAACTGAGAATTCTGTCCCATCTAAACTTACACATCTTTTTCAATTATATTTTCCTTCTTTAAGTTTTTCAATGTAGTAACATAACTTTAATGCTGGCCCCAGCTTCAGCCCCATGTACTTCATCATCACATCACTTTTGAGTAGTAGCAGAGCCTTCCCATCAATTTCCTACAGAGAGAAAGAAATTACAATTAATAATGCATTCATATTTTGTCAAGTTATAGATAAGAACATGTAAAATAGAGAGCAGTCGTACAATCTCGATATATATTCTCTGAATATGCATTTATTTCCTGAAAACTATTAAAAATATAATTTATACAGTAAGACATCATGTGATAATTTCTAAATTAAGAAAACAGAAATTTAATCCAGTATCTTTCAAAATTGGCCTAAGCACCAAACTATCTGATTTTAAACACCGTGTGTTGAATAAAATACTACGTATCTATGACAAAGGTTAGAAAGCTATGAATTGTAGAAATGAACTTCAGACGGTCATTAACTTTCTTAAAAAGGCTGGGAATATGACGATGTCAGCATCAATGCAAACTGTAAATGTGTTATACAGTGTTGTCTTTATGTTGAAAGCTAATCAGTTGTCTGAAGCTAAGCTAATTAAATGCTAAAACTACTGATTTTCTTAGAATACTGAAAAGGACAGAAGATATTTGGTCACTGATTTGTTAGAAGACTATAAACATTACTTAATAGACACAAGGCATCCTCCTAAAATTTTTTATTTCCTTAATTAACCAGTTTATGTCGGAGAAGCATATTATTTGGTATTCATAAGCTCCTATTTAAAATAAAACTACACTTATACAGTTGCTGGATTCATTGGGCATCAGTAACAAGGAGGACACCCTGTCCCAGCCTGTGGTTACCCCCTCCTACTCATGGTCCTGGGGCCGAGCAGGGAGCAGGTGGGGAGGAGGATCCTTGTGGGAGAAGACATCTGAGAGTGGCCATGCTGAATCATCTTCTTTTGAGAACTTGAAGACTTGTAGTATTTTAGGTACTTGGGTACCCATTCAAAGCACAGATCCAGCCTCTATCATTTAAGAATCTAACTTTGGGCCAAGTAACCTTTCTCACATATGGAAAAATCAGTTGATAGGGTTCCCCCACCATCCACACTAATCAGCATCCATCCAACTGAAGGGCCTGCACAGAGGTCATTGAAAGGCATTATGGCAGGAAAACCGGATCAAAAGATACATTACATGTTGCCTGAAGAGGTCGGCGAGGGGGCCTGATATCTGAGGATCTTTATGTTTCATAAACTGTATCACTTCATCCACAGACCAGGTTGAAGGGTCCTTAGAGAAGCCTTGTTTCAGGACACTGGGGTCAGGTACAGCTATATAACTTGGAGCTTCAATGGGGGGGAAAAAAGACAAATCATACTTGACCTGATTATCCTGAAAGAAGAGATGTTAAGTAGGGAGAAGTGGTCGCATTCCTGGAACCTTCTATTAAGCACCCCAGCAAGGACCCAGGACTCCAAGTGCAGAATCCAGTGAAAGCCTAGATTAGGATGACCTGAGGATGGCTACCCAAAAGCACCCCATCTGACCTCCCCCAAACAACAAAAGCAGCTTCAGAATTTACCTTAAAGCTTCAAAAATCATAAAACAGACTGATCAATCTGAGGCCTTGTTGGCCACAGGCAAAGACAGCAAAAGATCTGTTGCTTGGGTTAAATTAGGTTAATCTAAGCGAACCTATTACTCTTTCTTTAATTCAGTGAATTTCTCTCAATCTCTGTCCTCTTGGTCTGTCTAGATTAGGTTTCTTTCACTAGCTAAATACAATCGAAAGTCTCCCAATTTAGTTTTATAGTTGTTTAAATTTATTCACTTTAATGAAGGAATTTCAATAACCCCATTATCTTTGAGAAATTAGTTTTACTGATCTCTCCCATATATTCAATATGGATACTTTTAGCATCACTTTATTCTTTAAATTCCTATCTCAAGGCTTAAATGCGTATCTGAATTTTGAAGAAAACAGGATTATTTTCTCCTTGGCTAGGTCAGAAGTAACTTTAACATTATACTGAATACCTCTCTCAAGTTTAATTGCATAGTAATAGATATTCTGGTTGAATGTTTATAGGTCAAAAAAAGAAATAATTGAGGGGCGCCCGGGTGGCTCAGTTGTTAAGTGTCTGCCTTCGGCTCAGGGCATGATCCCGGAGTCCTGGGATGGAGCCCCACATCAGGCTCCTCCGCTGGGAGCCTGCTTCTTCCTCTCTCACTCCCCCTATGTTCCCTCTTTCCTGGCTGTCTCTCTCTCTCTCTCTAATAAATAAATAAAATCTTAAAAAAAAAAAAGAATTGAGACATAGGATAAATTAAGCACTCAAAGAGTTTTAGCCGTGCTGTTCATCAAGCTGTGCTGTAATTTCTTTGTGTCCAGACAAGTACTCATTTTACTCAACCAGAGTGCTTGACTCTCTAAAGTTAGTGTGTGATACAGAAGTGAGTTTTGTAATTTGTCAGGAAGATCTGTTTCTTTAAACAAGGACCGTCAACACAAATTTGGTCTTTTTTGGTGTGAATTAACCAAAAATACACCTTTTCTTTCCTATCATCTGGGCTCCAGCCATTTTAGGGGCATTTTGAGTATTTACCCAGGTAAAGGGCAAAGAAAAACAGAAGATAAAAGAACTTAGAATGGTAGGTTTTTTGTGTGTGTAACTCAAAAGTGTACTTATTTTCTCCTTCAATATCACAACTTTGATGTGAAACAAAAACGCTTTACTAAAACATATCCTCCCTTTCACTTGTTAGAGATAAAAATGTTAGTTATATCTACAAAGAAATGCTACTGTGCTGTTTCAACCCAATTGAAAATGATGATAGAACAGACCATGCCATGCCTAAGGCATTCTAACAATTTAGACAGAAAAATCTTCTCCTTCAGTTCTAAGAAAGACTTAATTTAAGATGAAAAAATTATTGGCAAAGTTAATCAAGCTAATCATACCTCTAAATAACTTTTTTCTGGTTTATGTCATCAGAATCCAGTATAGTTATGTCTTAAATAACATGTAACCAATTTTATAGATTACTACAGAAAAACTATATGCAAAGATATGATTTATGGTATAAAACTATAATTTTATATTAAAAATAAAACAACTGTAAGATCATCTATTTTTAATTCATTATGGAAAAATCATTTAATTGGGCCCATATCTTCAAAACAATCAGAGAAGTTGCAAACATTAGTGTTATTCAAATGATTACATGAAATAAACTAATTATGTGAAAAATAATCAAAGTCCAGTCATGCTTTTCTCCTGAATGGCTTTGTCTTACACTAAAATATCAGTAAATGTTTCTGAAATAAATAAAAGTGATTTGATTTTATCCACAACGTTATTGGATTTCTTTCCTATAATAAAAATGAACAACTTATTTCATTCAAATAATGGGGCAGGGCAGGAGGTTGTGAGAGCATCACCAGCAATCAGGGGTGGACTCAGCTTTAAGTAACAGTTCCAGTACCTTAAAGAAAACAATTGTAATGACATCTCTAGACAGTTTCCGAGTGAAATGCTTACCTATTCTCTGGAGATGGAAGCAGCCCAGCAGTTAAGTGTAAAGCCGGGAGTCAGAATGCCTGGATTCAAAGACTGACCCAGCCACTTTCTAGCTGGGGACCTTAGTCAAGTGACTTCTCAGATCTCTCACATGAAAATGTTTACCAGCACCTACATCTTAAGGAATTGTTGTAAAGATGTACTGTATAAGGCTATGTAAAATATTACATGCCTGGCACATGTCAGATAGTGATGAAGATGATGCTGATTAGTATTACTAATAACTAAATTACTAGTAAGTAATGTTATTACTATTAGTCTTTTCACTCCTGGAAAGACCAAAAGCTAGCCTTCTCTAGCCTAAATACAGGCTACTTTCGCATAGTAGTGTTGGTCATACATTTGAAAGTGAGATATTTAGTATTAGGGGTAACCTTTTACAGCCTTTTACTGAGAAGGCCTGTCTTCAACGCTCTTATTTTGTGAAAATACCTAAAAATTCTGGTGCACTACCCCTTGATGGGATAAACATCTGTCATCAGACTCCTTGCAAACATCACTCTGAAAGCAGAGACGATCTACATGAGCTGGGAGATGGGGGAATGACATTAAATATGTCATAGCATGTATGCGGCACAGTTGCCCATAGAAAATATCCATGAAGAAAAGCAATCAAGTTGGATGGTTCCTACTGCCTTTGATATTCCCCTTGCCTAGATGCCTACCAGGAAGAAAAGGACAAAACACTTATTCCCACCCCTACCCCAACTCACCCCACCCGTACCCCCACCCCCTTCATCCTTATAAGTGTACAGTGTAGCTATCTTTGCACATGGACAACTATTCTGATGCTTTCCAAATGGCAACAGGATGCTGCCCTGTTTACACATATTATGTACTACTGCTGGGTCTGAGGGAATAACTGAAGGTATGAAGAATGGGGAAACGGCTACAGCAACAGAATACCAGAGCCCAGATCTGGGGGCCACACGCAGGCTGGAGTCAGGAAAGGTCTCAAAAGAGACAAGGAAGAGAGTACATCAGAAAGGAGAGGAAGTGCACCTTTCCAGGCCTCAGAGTCATAGGAGGTTTCTGAGTCCAGACAGTATCCAGTGAAATGATAAATTACAAAGGCACTATTAATAAGAACCACTAATCTAAGAAGTCTCTGTGACAGACATGGTTGGTGATCCAGATCCCCAGGGACAGTTCTATGCTGCCATGAGGATCGGAGGATCTGTAGTGGCTTGACCCTGAAAGTAACATAAACAGGGAGGACTCAAACTCCTCAATCTTGGCACTTTCTCCAATGTGATACACTCTCGGGGGATGTTGTTGGGCACAGAAACCTTAAGGAGAAAGAAACACATTGGTTGAGAATCACTGTTTTTAAATATACCTTCGCTTTTCCTCTGCATTTGGAATTTAACTTCATGGTGACTGCTCTTGGTAGATTTGGTCCCCGCTAGTGCTGAACTTGAGATGCCTGGCACACTTGGAGAGTAATTCCTGGAGACTGCAGTATGAGTGCTTACAGGATTTCTGATGGTAGGGCTTGAAGAATTTGCTGGATTTAGTGGTGAGTTTTTGGAATCTTCAGGAAGATTTTCCTCTTTGGGCATGCCATTTCCCTCAGAAGACAAGAGTTCTTCTACAAGAGAAAAAGACAAAGGCAATTATCTTCAGACTTATAGCTTAAATACTATTAAAAGGTCAAAACATCTCCTAATCTTCAACAGTTCACATAAGCCATGCTACACTGAACCACAAACCTCTAACATAAAGTACACGGCCACCCCCTTCTTGGTATTTATAGTAATGGACACTGTCTTAAAATCCAAAGTGATTCCAATATGTCACCTGTATTTCTCGTGGCAACTGTCCCTTCCCAGTCTTGCTACCAAGGCTATGAACACCTCATGAAAGCATTCATTTTTAGGAATGCAGTTCTTCACAACTATTATAATATGATCACACAGTTGGCTTCTAACATTTGCTTACTACTTGGACACTTAAAACTTTCAGTGGAGAAAGGCACTAGGTTTTTCTATTCACTTTTTATCAGCTTTCAGTAATACAAAGCTGAATGGAAAATGTTACTGTAATTGTTTTATCTAAGGAGAAATGACAATTGTGTACTTCTGAAGGGAATGAAATGCTCGACAAAGCTACCAAAGTAGTAGCCTAAATGCTCAAGCAATTTGGGCAAACACATACCTCCACCCAAGAGCATATTGTTAAGTGGTAGTAAAATGACTTTTCTTCCCATTCCAGAAACATGTAAATACTATTTACCTTTAGGGGCATGCACCTTTGTTTTGGGGAGCTTAGGTGACACAGGAACAACATAAGGTAGAGGTTCCTGAGAAGGCCGTTTGGGGCTTTTCTTTTCTGTTATGTCTTCTTTTACTGTTTAAAAAAAAAAGGTGTCTGTTATAACTAATTAACATTCCTCAAGCATTTTCAGATCATCAGCATATAACACTTTTGTTTCTAAATCATTTGCCTACTGTAACTTCATCAACAATTTATCAATTACTTGATTGTTTATGAATAATATGTGTTGATTTCATCCCATTAAATATTTTGGTGACATCATATTCAAAAGCTAAAAGCATTATATCCAGGCATCATTTACTCTAGGTTTATCACATATCTCTCAATATCTCAGGAAGCAGTGAGGCAATCAATTATAATGTGTCTAAAAAGGCCTGGGAAAACTGTTCCCATGAACAAAAAAAGTTAAGAATTCAGAGAAGGAGAAGACAGTGTACAGTGGACATTTCATTTTATAGGCAGCAGTCCTGGCCCGGAGCTCACTACCCTTACTATAGCTCTATAGCTTACTTATTATTAAACCAAATGCATTTTTACCTAAAGGACCACTCTTTAGGACATGATCCTGAAAGTAATGACATCTCAAATTATTAATTATACTCTAAATATCAAACAGTATCTTGATTTAACCTCCAACTGAAAGTAAAAATTAAGTATAATAGAACTCTAAAAAGTCTGATAATAGAACTTGAGTGAGAAGAAAAATTGCAGTGAGAAAGTACCCAAGTCAAACTTCATCTGGTTCAAAATAGCTGGGGGCCAGACATGCTTTTTAAGATCATCTGATGACTGATTGATTACTAAAGAGTCTAAGAGGGCTCTTACCACTTGATTTAATTTTTAATCATGGACTACAAAAACCAACAGGCAAAACTTATTTCAGTGAATGGCAAATATTTCTATAATTAGGACATTTAAATTTCTAAAAAGAAAAAACTGGCTTTTTTCAAGCTCATTTAATGATATGGAGAATTCAAATGCTAATACGTAGTTTTCTATAGATATATGTTACCTCAGAATCTTAGATCAGAAAATCTTTTCTTTTACTTGTAATAATCTAATGCTTTCTTATAAAAAGTTAATGAAGCTGGTGTATGGTCTACTATCTGGGGCTGATAAAACATAAAAATGATGCTTGACTTCCACTCCTGGGTATTACAGTAAGCTCAGGCATGAAACTTTTCCTGCAGAGATAACTAGAAAAAGCCAGATAATTTAGAGAATACTTTAAAAGTCATCAGAAAGGCACTTCCAGGATGACTGATTAAAGACCTCCAAAAATCCACTTCTTCATAAAAATAACGAAGAGATTGCCAAAATTAGTTTTTTTTAAATCTCTGGGTATTACGTAAAGGCTTACAACAGTCCAAAAAGCATTTGTTCAAGAAAAAAGTGGCTGAATCTCAGAAAGAACAGCAAATTCTGTGGCATTTTAGCTTTCTTACCATTGTCCCCTTCACTGTTTTTGCAGCAGTTTTGCAAACCAACAGGTTCATAACTACTGTAGCTGTGAAAACCAGCACATTCTACCAGTCACCGGAGGAAACACAATGGGTCTGGAGCTCTCAAAAGGCCCTATCCCCAGAAAACCGTCACAATTTGACTAACCTTGAAACTCAGTGGAAAGCTCTGATCTCAGGGCTTGTTTTAGGAACTAAATCAGAGCTGGTCTGTGTGAACAGTCCTATCTCTAAGGCATTGCTCAAAGAAACAAGCAAACAAACAAAAATCCACAGTAGTAATTGTTTAACACTATAGCTGCCTGAGGCAGCATTACCAGTTGGGGCTGACAGGAAACTGACCAAAAAGCTTTAAAAATAAATGTGGAGAATAAAATGTCCATTAGGAGACTTTGAAAACCACAGAGATACTCCTGGGAATCTAGAAGGCCACATGTAAGGCTGTATCCATGCCCAGGAAAGACCTAAGACCTTAATCTTTCATTTCGTGCTGACCTTGAGGCTCTGCACAAAGCAGACTTGTAAACTGCCTCCTGGAATGTTCAAGGTAAATTCCAACACATACATGAACTCTGCGGCAAAGGATGGGAGACATACTGCTTGCAGGCATTTATGGAAATCCCTGTCCAATCATTTGCTGAGCACTAAGCTAAATGAACAGACTTCAGTGGCCACATATAATAAAGGAGCCCAGGAAGTCATTAGGTTAGTCCAGGAAAATCACTATACCAAAGCACCAGCAACAACAAACCCTAGGGAAGGGGAGAAAATGTGATTTTCAGAGTTACTGCTTTACACTCTTAAAATTGTCCAGTTTTCAATTAAAAATTAGGAGACCTGCAAGAAACCTAAAAGTATGGCCCATACAAACGGGAAAAAACAGTCAATAGAAACTGCCTCTGAGGAAGCCCAGATACTGGAGCTAGTGGACAAGGACTTTAAATCAGCAATTTTATTTATGTTCAAAGAACTAGAAAAATAATAATCATGTCTAAGGAACTGAAGTATGAGAACAAAGTCTTGCCAAATAGAGACTATCAATAAAAAGATAAAAATTACAAAAAAGAACCAAATCAAAATTTAGGACTTGAAAAGTAGTACAAATGAAATAAAAAATTCACTAGAAGGGCTCGACAGCAGATTTGAACTAGCAGAAGAAAGTGTCAGCAAATTTAAAGAAAGGTCGATTGAGATTATAAAGTCTAAGGAACAGAAAGAAAAAATTATGAGGAAAAATAAACAGACCCCAGAGACCTGCGGAATACCATCAAAGACACCAAAATACACATAATGGAAGTGTTCCAAAAGGAGAGGTGACAGAGAGAAAGGGACAGAAAGAATATTTGAAAAAGTAATGCCTACACGTTTCCCAAATTTGATGAAAAGCATTAATATGAATATCCAAAAAGCTCAGCTATCTCCAACTAGGATAAATTCAAAGATATCCGCACCTAGAAAAAACACAAACTATCAAAAGCAAAAGACAAAGAGACTCTTGAAATTAGCAAGAGAAAAGCAAATCATCATACAAGAGATCCTTGATAAGAATAACAACTGACATCTCATCAGACAGATGCTATAGAAGCTAGCAGGAAGTGGGATGATATAGTCAAACTGCTAAAACAGAAAGTCAACTAAGAATTCTACATCCAACAAAATTAAACTTCAAAAAATGAAAGAAAAATATATTCTTCACAAACAAAAAGTTGAGGGGCGCCTGGATGGCTCAATTGGATGAGCGTCTGACTCTTGGTTTTGGCTCCCGTCATGACCTCAGGGTCCTAGGATCAAGCCCCGCATCAGGCTCTGCCCTGCAGGGAGTCTGCTTGAGACTCTCTCTCTCCCTCTCCCTAAGCCCCTCCCCCTGCTCTCTCTCTGCCTAAAATAATCTTTTTTAAAAAGTGAGAAAATTAAGGGTGCCTGGGTGGCTCAGCTGGTTGACCATCTGCCTTCAGCTCAGGTCATGATCCTGGGGTCCTCAGATTGAGCCCTGAATAGGGCTCTCTGCTCCATTGGGAGTCTGCTTCTCCCTCTGCCTGCCACTCCCCCTGCTTGTGCTCGTGCTGTCAAATAAATAAAATCTTTTTAAAAAATTTTAAAATTTTTATAAAGTGAGAAAGTTCCTCACTTGAACAGCTTACCTACAAGAAATGAAATGACATTCAACAGTAACTCAAATCCACACAAAAAAATTAAAGAGTACTGGGGTGCCTGTGTGGCTCAGTCATTAAGCATCTGCCTTCAGCTCAGGTCATGATCCCAGGGTCCTGGGATTGAGCCCAGTGTTGGGCTCCCTGCTCAGAGGGGAGTCTGCTTCTCCCTCTCCTTCCCTCTGCCCCTGCTCATGTGCTCTCTCTCTCACTCACTCTCTCTCTCTCAAATAAATGAATAAAATCCTTAAAAAAAAATTAAAGAGTACCAGTAAAAATACCTGCGGTTAAATATTTATTTATGAGAGAGAGAGTGTGTGCACACAGGGGAGGGAGGGGCAGAGGGAGAGGGAGAAAGAAACCCAAGCAGACTCACACTGACTGTGGAGCGTGGAACCTGACGCAGGGCTCAATCTCACAACCCTGACATCAGACCTGAGATGAAACCTGAGATGAAAGAGTTGGATGCTTTACTGAATGTGCCACCCAGGCACCCCAAATATATTTGTTTTTGTAACTCTTTTCTTCTTCTTCTTCCATTAAAAAAACAAATGGGGGCACTGGGCTGGTTCAGTCAGTAGAGCATATGACTCTTGATCTCAGGGTTGTTAAGTTCAAGCCCCGTGTTGGGAAGAAAGCTTACTTAAAATACAAAAAAAGGATAATTAAAAAAATGAAAAAAAAAACAATAATTACAAAATTGTATTTTGAGGCTTATGATGTATAAAATATAATTTGGCAATAAAAGAACAAAGAAGGGGGCAGGAAATAGAGCTATAGTAGAGCAAAGTTTTTGCATAATATTAAAATTGAGTTGGTATCAATCCAAACTAGATAGTTTTAAGTTAAGATGTTAATTGTAATCCCCAAGGCAACTACTATAAAAATAACTCCTGGGCAGAAAAACAAAACAGAACAAAAACTCAAAAACTTTAGTAGAGGGGCGCCTGGGTGGCTCAGTCATTAAGTGTCTGACTTTGGCCCAGGGTGTGATCCCAGGGTCCTGGGATCGAGCCTCACATCAGGCTCCCTGCTCTCCTGGGAGCCTGCTTCTTCCTCTCCCACTCCCCTGCTTGTGTTCCCTCTCTCTGTGGCTGTGTCTCTCTCTGTCAAATAAATAAATACTATCTTAAAAAAAAAAACTTTAGTAGAAGGAACAACAAAGGAATCAAGTTGGTATACAAGAAAACATCTATTTAAAACAAAACAAGAAAGTTATCGAAGAAAAGACAAAAAGAAACATTAAGACCTAGAAAACAAATAACAAAATGGTAGATGTAAATTCTACCTATGAATGAACAAATAAATTCTTCCTTATTAGTAATTATATTAACTGTCCATGAGATAAACACTCTAGTAAAAAAATTAGCAGAATGGTTAAAAAAAAAAAAACCCATGTTCCAATTATATAGTTAATACAAAAGATACACTTTAAATTCAAATAAACAAATAAATTCAAAGGGAAAGTGTGAGAAAAAATATACCTTACAAACAGTATTTAAAACTGGAATGCTTATAGTAACATTAGACGAAATGCCTTTAAGAAAATCCTAAGAAATTCACACACACACAAAAACCCCAATGAGAAGTAACAAATTCAGCAAGATCACAGAATACAAGATTAATAATACAAAAATCAACTGCATTTCTACACACTTGCAATGAACAATCCAAAATTTAAGAAAATAATTCTACTTACAATAGTGTTAAGAACAATAAAATGTTTAGGGATGAATTTATCAAAAGAAGTGCCAGATGTGCTTTCTGAAAACTACAAAATATTATTGAAATAAATTAAGGAGACCTAAATACACTGACATCCCACAGTATGAACTAGAAGATTCAATATTAATTTTTAAAGAGATTTTATGTATGTATGTATGTATTTATTTATTTATTTATTTTATTTATTTAAGGTGGGGGACGGAGCCAGAAAACGAAAGCAGGGAGGAGTGGAGGGAGAGGGACAAGCAGACTCCGCACTGAGCATGGAGCCAGTTGCAAGGCTCAATCCCAACACCCTGAGATCATGACCTGAGCTGAAATCAAGAGCAAACCCAGGCACCCTGAAGACTCAAATATTATTAATTGGCAATAATCCCTGAATTGATCTACAGATTGAACACAATCTCTACTAAAATCCCAGCAGAAATTGACAAGCTGATCTTAAAAATCATATGGAAACCCAGAATTGCCAAAACAATCTGGAAAAAGGAGAAAAAAGTTGGAAAATTCATACTTCCCAATTTCAAAACTTACTACAAAAAGCTACAGTAATTAAGATAGTTTGGTACTGGGGTGCCTGGGTGGCTCAGTTGGTTAAGTGTCTGCCTTCAGCTCAGGTCATGATCTCAGGGTCCCACTCCCCCTGCTTGTGTGCTCTCTCTGTGTCAAATAAATAAATAAAATCTTCCAAAAAAAAAAAAAGATAGTGTGGTACTGCCATGAGGATTGACATACAGATCAATGAAATACAAAGTCCAGAAATAAATCCATATATATATATATCCAACTGATTTTTCACAAGGGTGCCAAGACAAATCAACAGGGAAAGAGTAGTCTTCAAAAAATGGTGCTGGGACAACTAGATATCCACATGTGAAAGAATGAAATTGGACCCTTATCTCACTGTATATAGAAAAATTAATTCAAAATAGATCAATAACCTAAATATAACAGCCAAAACTATAAAATTCTTAGGAGTCAACATAGGAGTAAATCTTCGTGAAACTGTTCTAAGGAATATTTTCTTAGGTATGACACCAAAAGTACAAGAAACAAAAGAAAAAATATATATTGGGGCGCCTGGGTGGCACAGCAGTTAAGCGTCTGCCTTCGGCTCAGGGCGTGATCCCGGCGTTATGGGATCGAGCCCCACATCAGGCTCCTCTGCTGTGAGCCTGCTTCTTCCTCTCCCACTCCCCCTGCTTGTGTTCCCTCTCTCGCTGGCTGTCTCTACCTCTGTCAAATAAATAAATACAATCTTTAAAAATATATATATATAAATTGGACTTCACTGAAATTAAAAAATTTTGTGCTTCAAAGGACACCATCAAGAAAGTGAAGACAACCTACAGAACAGAAGAAAATATACGCAAAGACTATTTTTCTTTCTTTTTTTTTTTTAAGATTGTATTTATTTATTCGACAGAGATAGAGACAGCCAGCGAGAGAGAGAGAACACAAGGAGGGGGAATGGGAGAGGAAGAAGCAGGCTCCCAGCGGAGCATGGAGCCCAACGTGGAGCTCGATCCCAGGACCCTGGGATCACACCCTGAGCCAAAGGCAGACACTTAATGACTGAACCACGCAGGGCCCTGCAAAAAATATTTCTGATATGGAACTTGTATCCAGAATATATACAGAACTCTTTATATATAACAAATAAAAATATAATATAAAAGAGGTACAAATATATTTTATTTCTATGTAATAAAAAGACAAAGAACCCAATCAAAAAATTGACATTTCTACAAAGAAGATCTACTAATAGCCAATAAGCACATGAAAAGATGCTTAACAACCTCAGCCATTAGGGAAATGCAAATCAAACCACAGGATACTTTTCAGGTTTTTGATTCTTAAGTTCATTATGAATATAAGAAATTATCTGCCCACTTTGAATGAACAAAAACAACTACATATTATACATGTCTAATTAGTTCATGGTGGCTAAAATGTTTTGAGGACACAAGGAAAAACTAAATTACACAAGATTCTAGTGTTAATTATAAAATATAAAACAGAAGCACAGTATAAAATTTTACATTTTCTCTCACCTGATTTATTTTTATCATGCTCTGCAGGACTAGGAGTATTACCTCTGTAAGAGCTAAAAGGCTGGCTACTCAAAAGGTTATCACACTGCAGGCTGTGGCATAAGGTCTCAAGAAAGCGAAGAGCAAATGATGCACTATTCACTGGTGGGAGCTGGATAGAGTGAGTTTCTCCATCAAAGGAAGCTATTGGAGGGAAAAGAGATGTCACAGTTACCTCATAGATAAAACTACAACATCAAAAAAAGCCATCAATTTAGGAAATGTATTATAAATCTAATTCGTGGTTTTTGTAATTTATAAAGAAATATTCTTAAATTATAAAGGCCCCTCTCATTCAAACACAATAGCCTATATTGGTAAAAGCATTCTCATTTAAAAAATATTCAGAAGGCAAACAAGAGCAGCAGCAGCAACCCAGTGATCTATAACACTTCCTGCTATTCCAAGCATTCTGTGGGCATAAATGTAGTATCTGATCGGACAATCATAAAAGCTAGTTGATCTCGTAAGCATTTCTTGAGTCACATTTTCATTTAGAGCTTCTTATAGATCAGTCTGTTTTCTAAAAACATTAAAATGTATTATCAACCGAGGTATTTTGTCTATAGTAAGCCTAATACAGCATTTAAAAAAAAAATCTTTTACCTCAATTTACAGTATAACTCTGACCATTGTCTATTTTGAACGCAAAGTTAAACTTTCCAAATCAGAGTTAAAAATCTACAAACAGGTATTTATTATAAATACCTATTATATCAATGTAAGTATGCCAATATTATAGTTAATAGACTATAAATATTATAAAATAATCCATATATTATAAAATCCTTGCCTTTTCAAAACCTAAAATCAAATTTGTAAGAAAAGATGAATAAAGGATAAGTTAAGCATACCAGTTATCACTTCTCCTCCACGATGATCTGGCTTAAGAAATCCAAAAACAGTCTTACTTTCAAAGGCACAATCCACACAGGCCTGCACGGTCCGCCGGAGCACCACATTCACGGGGCCCGGGCCAAAGTGGTCAGGCAGCTGCTGTATTTTCTTCTGATCCAGGTGAGGGCCAGAGTTTCCATGTTTGTTTATATAGACACAGACTTGAGGAAACACGTGTATATAAATATACCAAACAGATTGGTTAAAAGCAACATAAACACTACATAATTAATTACTATATCCCACTAGCCAAACTTCACTCAAAGAGAACCCAAATATAGTTAATATCAACAATCATTTCTGCTACCTAAAAATATGTATGTAAATACATTTTCACATTTGTATAAAGATATTAAACCTATAAAATAATCCAAATGCCTATTCAATTTTCTAGAATTTTGCCTAAAATAATTATAATAAAAACTATCCAACTTTTAGTAGCATCACAAAACAATTCTTCACATATTCCCACATCATATAAAATGGTATAAAGATAAATATTTTCACCTTTTAACTGTACACACAGTACAAGAATTCTCTTTCGAAACTGGTCATGTTAATATACTCCTTGGACTGAATTTATTTTAAATCAGCAACACTGCACCTTCATTGTATTTTCTAAAGTAACCAAATAATTTAAGATACATGCCACAGAGTAAGTTCTAATGACTTAGAGTAATTTTTTTTCATTAAGGAAAATAAAAATGATCTTTATATACATGCCAAGGTTCACTGAAGAAAATTAAAAAATAAAGCTTTCCTTAGTATAATAAAAGTATATGACTTAGAAGCAAATCAACTATAATCACATAAATGTCAGGTTTCCATATTTCTTCACTGAGAATCAATAAATATAAATCAACATACGAGGTAACAATATGAGGGTACATTATTACCAAACAAAATATACCGTCCCCCTAAATTAAGAAACACATTATTTTTATCCATTACCTAATTTATATTGCCAAATTTTACATATACATGGTCTATATTCAGTAAACTAAAAACCCATTAATCTCACTTTCACTATGTTGAAATATATGATAATTCAACCTTGTGGCAATAGCCAAAGGAAGGATTGACTTTGTCACAGAAATTAAACAGCTATTAAAAACTTAACCAGGGCTGGTTCAGTTAGTATTAAAATTACATAGCAATAGATAACTGATTCATTTTTGTATCCACCTACATAATGCTCAAAATATTCATTTTAAATGACTATATTCCATGACATACTATTTGTGTACCATAATTTAATGAAATGTTCCCTAGTTTGGGTACACTGGAGTTATTTCCAATGCCTTGCTATTAGAGATAAATCTTTAGTAAGTACCTTTTTAGTGTATAGCTTCATTGTTAGAGTTATTTCCTTGGGATAAATTACCAAGTATGTATAAATGCTTTAACATTTTTTGGTTTTATTCCAAACTCCATTCTAAGAAGGCTATACCAATTAGACTGCTATTAATTTAACAAATATTGGTTGAATATTTCTCTCCTATCATTCTAATTGGGTGGATTATTTCAACTGTATCTTATCATCTTTATCTTGTTTGAATTATATAAAGAAATGGTAAATGTCCAGTGGTCAAAAGGCCTCCACCTTTACTATCATACCAATTATGTAATTCTTCCTCAGCAAATGTTTGAGTTAGGACCTGGCTAATAAACAATCATAGGGTAAAAAAACAAAATAAACTTAACCAGGGGCGCCTGGGTGGAATAGTTGGTTGGGCGTCTGATTCCTGGTTTCGGCTCAGGTCGTGATCTCAGAGTAGTGGGATCAAGCCCCGAGTTGGGCTCAGCACTAAGTGCAGAGTCTACTTGAGAATCTCTCCCCCTCTCCCTCTCCCTCTGCCCCTCCTGCTCATGCTCTCTTTCTCTCTAAAATAAGTAATAAATCTTTTTTAAAAAAATAAGAACCCATGGTGCTGATGGGATGAACAAAGTCCTACTGAACACAAGTGAAGCTAAACAAAGATTTCCATGTTTTATCTCCTTTGCGTTATACTTACTTAGCTAGTCTCTCCTGCCAACAGACTAAAAATCAGAAATAATAAACTGACAAAATGAGGTATGTTACAATAATCTTTAAGCGATTTCTATTTCAAAAAAATAGTTTCTGGGGCGCCTGGGTGGCGCAGTCGTTAAGCATCTGCCTTCGGCTCAGGGCATGATCCCAGCGTTCTGGGATCGAGCCCCACATTAGGCTCCTCCACTAGGAGCTTGCTTCTTCCTCTCCCACTCCCCCTGCTTGTGTTCCCTCTCTTGCTGGCTGTCTCTGTCAAATAAATAAAATCTTTAAAAAAATAATAATAATAATTTCTTTTTAATCAGGAAAGGGAAATTGGGGAGAAAAGTCCAAGGAATAGAAAAGTATAAGAAAGACAACTAGGAGAAAAAGCAATGGTACATGCTTTAAAAAATAGGAAGGGAACAAGAAAACATAGAAGAAATGACAAATAAAAGGGTGATTTGTTCAGTCTAGGTCTCTGTCATTTCATACTCTTCACATAACAGAGAATAATTTAAAGTCATCATGCCCTTTGACAGGTAAGGATCTGTCAAAATTTTAAAAGGCATTTTAAAAAGATTTGAAGTAGCTTTCAAAGTACATACAAGACAAAAAGACATTGTGAAATAAGATAAAGGGAAAACAAAAATAGACTTGACAATGACGTAAATTTTGTAAATCTTACTAAGCTGAATAAAATACTTTAAGAGTAGTGAATTTTCAAGTGACTTGTGTATTTAAACAGTTTTTCCTTAACATCAAAATGAACAACCAGAATTTCAAAATACTTTAATATGAAAAATGCTAAGAAAAAACCAAAAACGTGTTTTATCATCTTTTTTCCTCTTATTTTATTCCTCGAATTTCAAAGACACTAAAATAACACAGAATAAAAGATTAGTAATTTTATACCCTTTAAAAAACACTAATTTACCTGTTGACATCACTATTTTAGATGTGCCAGGAGTGGCATCCTTATCATATGAAACACGATGGTGTCTGACCAGGGACTTTATAGAAGCTGAAGATGTAGAACACAAAACAGGAAAATATTTTTCCTGTAAAAAAAGAAAAAGCACAAGTATATATTACACATTTTTAAAAATTCTTAGATAAGGAGGTCAGAAAATTATCAGCATCACTGGTCACAAATCATCAGCTGTCAAAAGTCCTTGGGGTTGGGGCGCCTGGGTGGCACAGTGGTTAAGCGTCTGCCTTCGGCTCAGGGCGTGATCCCGGCATTATGGGATCGAGCCACATTGGGCTCCTCTGCTATGAGCCTGTTTCTTCCTCTCCCACTCCCCCTGCTTGTGTTCCCTCTCTCGCTGGCTGTCTCTATCTCTGTCAAATAAATAAATAAAATCTTAAAAAAAAAAAAAAAAGTCCTTGGGGTTGAAAACCCCGGTGTGTGTCACAAATTACAGTACTTTCCAAACTGTGCTCCTCAGAGGGGCCCATGAGCTGGTCAGGTGGGAGAAAAAGAGACCAAGAGTATGGGATTCCCAGCATTACCCCTCCTCCAACTGGTCAACACCTTAGCCAAATAGCTCACTCTGTAAAATTTGTTTTTATTTTCTGAGGTTCCCTGTAGGACAAGTTTTTTTCACACTGCTAAAGTGAAGTCTGCAAATCCAATCCAGCAACACATCAGGTGGGGGTGGGGAAACTCAACAAGGCAGAGGACAGACTTTGCCTTTACAAAGCAGTCACTCATCTGGTTTTTACTACATCTGGCCTGTATTTCTCCATATTATATATGATAATTTTGATAAAATTACAAGTGGTTTGCTAAAGTCCATATAAAATTATGCCTATTGTATATAAGAACCAAATGTCTTCTGGGCATTGTTAAATATCACTAGTGTTTTATTTATTTTATATCGACTCTTGGGGTTTTCTTGGGGCTACCTTCAAATAGGGCTCTCCAATGTCAGAGAAGGGGGTCTTGTACCTAGAAAATGTAATAATAGAGGATATTTTAAAACCAGGGACAAAGGAGGATAAAATAGGATAACATCCAATGTTGTATTTTCCTTATTTGTTGAAATTAATGACTGTCCTTTGGGTTCACTGTATTCTAGTAAATTATTTTTTAAGTACTGAATTATAATTATTGCCTTGATATAGTCTCATTCTTTCAGTATTTTAAAAATCTGAAAACTGAATCCTCTGACTTAAGACATACCAAGATAGTATGCTTGTATTAACACTATAAATTGAATAAAGGTACATTTATTTGAAAAATGTGCTTCTATACCTCTAGAATCCTTAAAGGGCGGGGTGTGTACCCTGGACAGTTGACAAAGAGTCTACTGTAAGAATAATTTGTACTGTAGTTCAAAGACTTCCTAAATAATTAAACTGTGGGGACTCCTGGGTGGCTCAGTTGGGTAAGCGTCTACCTTCAGCTCAGGTCATGATCCTGGGATCCTGGGATGAAGCCCCATGTCAGGCTCCCTGCTTCTCCCTCTCCCTCTGCCCTTCCCCCCTCCATGCCCCTTCTGCTCTTGCTTGCTCTCTCTCCCCCTCTTTCTCTCATATAAATAAATATTTTTTAAAAAATAATTAAATTATGGTGTGACAGTACTGAAAAAGGGATATAGGTAACTGCATGAGAATCTTCATCTTTTCATGATGAAATAAGAAAGCTAAGAAGATGGTAAATTAAAATTCTTCCTTTGAAACAAAAAATAGTTTATTATCCAAAAAAATTATAGAATCTGTCCCTTGCCCCACCCTACCACCTTATAAACAATATTTTCAAAAACACCTTTTTTAAATTGTCAAATTAGCACTGGAATTATTTGAAAATAAAGAAGTGAGGAGAAACTTTATGGAGTTATATCTTCATCATTATACCAGCTAATCACAAAGACTTTTTTCAGCAGCTGGAAAATACACATTAAAAATACGCATCAAGGGCAACTGGGAGGCAGAGTCAGTTGAGCCTCTGACTCTTGGCTTCAGGTCAGGTTGTGAGCTCAGGGTCATGAGATCAAGCCCCAAGGCCCACTCCATGCTCAGCACAGAGTCTGCTTGGGGCTCTCTCCCTCTGCCCTTCCCCACTGTACTTTCTCTCTCTCTCAAATAAACAAACTTTAAAAAAAAAAGCATCAATGACACCCTTGATACATTCTAGTTTTCAAAATGCATTTAAAATAAAGCATTATTTCCTTTTAAAATCACAATTTTCCTTAATTTTATGCAATTTATTTTGAATTTGAAAATTTTAATCTGCTAATGATTTATATTAGAATAACCTGCTTATTTGATTTTTTCAATGTTTATGATTTTATATTTGAAATATATTCACTGTTATTGACTTTCAATTTTTATTTAAAAATTTTGAATGCTTTTTGAAATAAAAATACCAGTATTAATTTAAGCATTTTAAAATCAGCGGCGCCTGGTGGCTTAGTCGGTGGGTGTCTGCCTTCGGCTCGGGTGGTGATCCCAGAGTCCTGGGATCAAGCCCCACATCAGGCTCCCTGCTCAGCCTGCTTCTCCTTCTCCCTCTGCCGCTCCCTTTGCCACTCCCTCTGCCACTTCTCCTGCTTGTGCTTTCTTGCTCTCTCTCAAATAAATAAATAAGATCTTTAAAAATAAAATAAAATAAAAATGGCATTGTCATTTTGCTCCATACTGTAAACATTAGTTGAAACAAAACAGAAATGTTACATATATTGATATCAGATGGCTGAACTCAGAAATGTTTATTACTGCTGAAATTTAGTTTAGTTCTAATAAGATCTCGGAAGATTCTATGTCTTTACAATAAGAATATATCTCTTGTGGGGCCCCTGGATGGTGCAGTCGGTTAAGCATCTGACTCTTGGTTTCAGCTCAGGTCATGATCTCAGGGTCTTGAGATTGAGTCCCGCATTGGGCTCCAAGCTCAGTGAGAAGTATGGGGACGTTTCTCTCTCTCCCTCTGCCCCTCCCTCTGTTTGGTCACTCTCTCTCTTTCTCTGCCTCTAAAATAAATAAAGCAATCTTTAAATACATATCTTGTAAAAAAGAAAAAAAAAGAAAAAAGAATACATCTCTTGTAGAACAGACACATTTGGGTCTTTTCAAAATCCATTTTTATAATCTCTGTCCTTTAATTAGAAAATTTAGTTCACTAACTTTTAAAGTAATTATTAATATGTTTGGGTCCGGATATACCCTTTATTATTTCTTTTCTATTTGTCTCCTGTGTGTTTTATTCCTCTATTCCTCCTTTTCTTTTTTTTTTTCAATTACTTGTTGAATATCCCTTAAAATTCCATTTTAGTTTTCCTACTGACTTTTTAGCTATACTTCTCTTCATTTGTGTTTTTACAATATGCTCCGGAGATTACATTGTATAACCCATATAGTTAATACTGTACTACTTAACATAAAATGTTGAAACCTTGCAATGACAGATATCCATATCCCCCACTCAAAGCCTTTACACTGTTATATGTATTACATCATGTTATGTATTGATAATATGTAATGACGTATTATATCATGCCATATATATTACATTACCCCACAAGACCATATTATAATCACTGCTTTAGTCACATTATCATAAAGAAATTAAGATGAAAAAAAGCAAAAAACAAATCATTCACATTTACCCAGAGATAAACTTCCTTCAGCATTTCTTATAGTGCTTGTCTGCCAGTGTGGAATTCTCTAAGTATGCTTTTATCTGAAAATGTCTTTAGTTCACCCTCAATCTTGGAGAGTATTTTTGTCAGATATAGAATTTTGTGTAATACCCCTACCTCCTGTGCATACTCCCCTCAACCAGCATGTCTGCTTCCATTCAATCTCCAGTATCTTCAAGTAGCTGTTTTTTCTATTATTTCCAGGTTTTAAAGTTGTTTTCTTTGGGGGAGTCAGTTAGGTGGCCTAGCATCATTGAATTTATCACTATGATTCCCCTTTCCACCCACTTTATTGAGGTATAATTTATGTACAGTAAAACTCACTTCACATTCATTTTTAAAGTATACTGACTTTTAAATAAATTGGCCTGAACATAAATATACCCACACAGTATTCCCAATGTAATTCTGAAAAAGTTGAACACTATTCAAAGTTTTAAGTTTACCCAAGAAAAGAAATGCCAATCTTGATGTGGGCTTTAAAAAGCTTTATATATGCTCTTTGTACAGTACATTCCTAAAGGGCCTCATCATACTCTTAGTAAATCCTAAACTCTATGTTATAAATAAGGCATTGCAGAGACCTATAATACAAATTAGGAGGAGATTAACTAACCTTTTTTGGGCCTTTTTTCCTTGGTGTGAGATTTTTAACAGCACTTCCCTTCTTAGGGACTGATGTCTGTCCAGGTGGTTTAGTGCGACCTGATTTCCTGATCTGCTGTGTTGGTAGTATTACAGCAGTTTTCTGTGGAGACTGCATTGAATGCTGGGTTGCTTTGGAAAGAGAAGACTGTGTTTTTGCTATATTCTTTGTAACGGGCACTGAGGGAAAAAAAACATAACACAAAAATAAAACTCAAGTAAATGACATAGGTACTGTCTTCTTAGGACTATAAAGAAATTTAACTCAACCTTTAAAAATATTCCAAAGGTTATTCACTAAAAACTTAAAATAAAAGTACCATTTAAAATGAAGTTTCAGGGGGTGCCTGAGTGGTTCACTCAGTTAAGTGTCTGACTCTTGATTTAAGCTCAGATCATGATCTGAGGGGTCATGAGATCAAGCCCCACATCGAGCTCGATGCTCAGCAATAGTCTGCTTGAGATTCTCTCTGCCCCTCCCCCCACTCACACATGTGTGCCCTCTCTCTCCCACTAAATAAATAAAATCTAAATACATACATACGTACATATATACATACATACATAAAATGAAGTTTTAGGTATTTAAGATTCCAGATTATCAGCAAGTAGTCGAATTCTCCAGAAAAAAATAAAGAGGCTTTTTTATAAGACAAACCAGTAACTTCAAACTTAGCATAGTAAAAATTTCTAGCAATTTACCTTTTGTCTCCTTCTCCTATTTTTAGTTCTTAGCCCAGAAAAGAGTTTTCCCTTCAGAAAATACCATGCCAAAATATCTAACCATGCCATATGCAGTAATCACTTTACCCATCAATATAGAAAAACACAGCAACACAGCTATCAACTCCTAGTTCATCTTTCAGAGGCCAGAGGAATTCCCTGCACTTCATTTTTAATGGCTCAAGTACAGTATGTTCCTATCTGTATGTCTAGGAATAAAATTTCATACACTACAATATAGACTCTACATTAACATTGTCATGGAAAGAATACTATCACACCCAAGTAAGCCCTATCCAGACAGTCCGAGCATGTCAAATGAAAGTTACTTTTGTCTATGTTCACAGTCAAGTAAAAAGAGATGTTTTTAGTATTAATCTCTTAATAATTTTATTATTACAAAAAACATGAATTTTATATAGTAAGAAGTACTAATATAAAAAATTCTTTACAGGAAGAGCTGTGTAAGTAAAACATTTATACATTAATGCAAAATTCAACTACTTTTATTTTGAGGGCTTCATTTTACAACTTGAAACTAATCTACTGCTTTGCTCCTCCCATTCTTCAAGACTATGTATAAATCTGACCTTCGACGGAAAATACCATATCTTCCCTGTAGTGTTTTTATCTACTTTCTATCACTTGCCAAACCAAGAGGAGGGAACAGTCTTCTTTCAGCTGCCAGGGAAAGGGAAGACCACTTAACTGCCACCATCACTTTCCCTGCTTATTTACAGTAATTCATGTACTTACTCCAGTCTCCCTACCTCTTTACCATCACCTACCTCATACTCCACGCTCACTTCTGCTTTCTTCAGTAACTCCAGTGACCCAATTTACACTATTTCTTCTCACACAATCTCCCTGTCATCATCTTTAGGAATTTAAACATCATAATTCTGATGCTTCATCATCCTGACCTCATCACCAAGAGTTCAGCCCCTCCCTAAATGGTTATACCTAGCTATTTCTAGAACTCTTCTATCTCCAAGACAACCACTGTGCCACCTTTCTTTACCTCCAATTTTCTTACCTGTCATCTTTGCTTCATACCAACTGACCATGCTTTTCCTGTTCATTATGAGATCTAGTCACAAACCCTCTCCATTTTCATTCAATCTATTAACTTTATTCTGACTTGACTTTATTCCCTATCCACCTCCTATCCACTTCTACCAATACCCCTCTAACTAGTATCCCTTATTTTATCTCCCCTTGATCTTTGATCATGTCTAGGATGTAGGTTCCCACCTTTGAGGCACACTGTCATTTGCTTTCTCTGGTCTTGAGCTATAGAACAAGGGTCACCAATCTTTTTCTCTAAGGGGCCAGATAGTAAATATTTCAGGCTTTGAAGGCCACATACAGTCTCTATCACACATTCTTCTTTGTTTCTTTGTTTGCTTGGTTTTCTTAAATCTTTTTTGAACATGAAAAACATTCTTAGCTCACAGGCTACATAGGCTGGATGTGGCTGGCCCTCGGGTTGTAGGTTGCCAACTCTTGCTTTGGAACATTAGAATATTATTGATTGCTATAAAATCCACACTAACCTCAATTAGGGATGTCACTGCTGCAACTCACTAATTTCCGAGTATGTTCCACAGCAGAATGTTTTTCCCTGTTAAAGTTTCCATCTCCTTCACACCCTATTCCACTCAGCAAATGACCCTACCTTCTATTTTATGGGAAGATTAAGGGGTATCTTTGGGACTGATCATAACCATTCCATTTCTCCATCTTAAAATGCTTTTATTTTCATTCATTCTCATCTCTTCCTCTTGCATCAAATGATAAGTTTTGTCTCTACTCTTCTAAGTCCAATCAATCCCCTTTACTTATGTCCTAATAACTATCTTCTTTGGTTCCTCTGGAACATTATGGTTTCAATGTCCTACTTTCTCTTCATGGTATTTAATCACTTGATCCCCAACTCCTTGCTCTCTCTTACAACCCTCATAAATCCTTTATTTTGAAGTTAGCTCTCCTAAGTTTCTGGTATACTTTCAAGCCCTTCCATGAATCTCCTTCTATTCACTACCAAATACCAAGAAGAATCACCTATACTTGATACTTCAATTTCCTTATTATTCTGTGTTTCCTTAGCCCCCTGCAATAAGCTTTTCTTCTTCTAAACATATTTTAAAGAAATTCTTCCCCAGGTCAGTAATGACACTTTCCTAGTTACTAAATCCAAATAAATCCTCACTGTCTTGACTAATCTATTCATCTCCACAGTTCTGGTCTCTACCTCTGAATACATGGCATGAAGAAAAGGAAACAGACTGGGCTTTGGACCTGAGTTTAAATTCTTGCGCCAGGCTGGTTTAAGACAGAACCTAGGAGAACAGAAGGACCTCGAAAACTACTTACTGAATGAACAAAAACTATTTTCAACCTGCAAGCCAATGTTATTCCTCTAAAACCAGTATATTCTATATATAATACATAATTAAGTTGTAATGAATAAAACAGTAACTTTGTGGAACATGGCAAATGTAATGATATCATTATTTGATCTGAGAATTTTGGTGTTTTAAAATTTAAAATTTGGCATTTGAAATTAATAAATCTTGGGACACAAATACCTGAGCTACAGCTTCAAATATTCCCCTAAAATGTAATGGTCTATTACAATAAGAGCTCCTTCATTTGTGGTATATACACATGTATGAGCAAAATAAGAAAAAAGCATTATAAAAAATTTTATGTATGAAAAGAAATTTTCACTTTAGAAAGCAAGCTTTTCAAAGGCAAATACTCAGTTTCATTTACTGCCATATCCCCAGCACCTAGAACAAAATACTTTTTCAACTGTTTTAACTAAAGAGGAAAGAGCCAATATATTAGCCATCAAAATTAAACTATATACATTATACATGTATTCATTACCTCCAAAAAGCAATCATATAACATATACACCATGCTCAAACTCTATTAAGTATTAATTAAATTATTTCCAATACAAAATAAATTGTTTAAATGATAAGGTTCAAATTATATATAGCACTATAACCATGTGTTCATAGTGGCCACAAAATGAGTAAAAATCTTTTTGAAGAATGTATGTGAAATATATAGAAGGATATACTAACCATCTTTAATAAAATTTTCATGTGAATACCTAACACAAACCTACCTGGTTCTTCAGGTAGAACAAAGAATGCTCAGCTAAGAAAAATATCCAGGAGATGAGAAGTTAGTGAATTGTGGAAATGCAAAAGAAATTAATAAATCTTGGGAAATGATCAGAAGGCAGTAAATAAAGTCAAGAGGAGGCCTGGAAGCCTGGAACAGGGGGAACTGAAGAAATGAAATAGATGCCAATATTTATTGGCTACACATTACATGCTAGGCGCTTAATATATCTGCTATCCCATGTAATCCACTCAAACTTCCTATGAGGTAGGTATCGTTTCCCCGCTTTCTTCATGAGGAGACTTAGGCTCTGTGAGGTTAGATAATTTAGTGACATCACCCATTTGGCTAAGAGAGTTTGGTCTCCTTAAGTGCATGCTTTTTCTAATATGCTGCCTTGCTTTCTGTCCTCTAGCAAAAAAGGCTATTAAATTCACTCCCCTGAGTCACAGTACGTACACGTTTACAAAAAGGGGGAGGGGGGACAAAAGACAACCTTGTGAATTCCTATGTGATATTTCACTAGAGAGTCCATAGGTACTCTCTGACAGAGGGAGTCTTCGGTTTTTAAAAAACCAGATGTAGAGGCATCCTTACAAAGAGAAAACATTAACAAGTACAGACAAAAACATGCTGGTAAAACTTTTCATGCCTAGGGATTTAACCTTATTTAATATTTATTTCCAAATACTACTCATTAAATATACATTTCTGCTGACACACGAAGATGCTTTATTATTGAAAGACAGCGCTTGCCTTCTCTGAATTGTGAAAAGACAGCTGCACATACAATTGCCACAGAAAAGGAAATACACTTAGAAATGAACACCAACTTCCTATTTCCAGCTACTGTTACACATGTGCTGGCTTAGCTTACACATAAGGCTGACTTGAACCTAAACAAAAATGGATCAGAGGTATAAATGAATATGTATCTTGCTTTTGATCTAAAAGACTTAAGAGGTATGGTTGCTTAGTATTCTCCAGATTTTCCATCCACCATTTACTCAATACTTAGTGTGTACTTTTTAGCAGCCTAAGCAATTTAGGAAATCCAGAAGAAATAAATATGGTCCCAGTCATGTAGTTCATGTCTCCCATGAATATATCTGTGGATCCATAAAATTCCTATTTCCTTAAGTAGATAGATGATATATGATTTCCTTCTCCTCAAATACACTGAATGCTGTATACGTAGCCATATGACAAGAGCAGAAATTACTATAGGGGCGCCTGGGTGGCACAGTGGTTAAGCGTCTGCCTTCAGCTCAGGGCGTGATCCCGGCGTTATGGGATCGAGCCCCACATCAGGCTCATCCGCTATGAGCCTGCTTCTTCCTCTCCCACTCCCCCTGGCTTGTGTTCCCTCTCTCGCTGGCTGTCTCTATCTCTGTCGAATAAATAAATAAAATCTTAAAAAAAAAAAAAGAAATTACTATAAAAACAGATTCCTTGAATTTGTGGCAAGAAATAAACAAAATCAAATTCTGAATAGCCAAAAACAGAAAAGTAAGAATGGCCTGGAGAAATCAAAACTCGTAAAAAAGAAAAATCTATCATTGTAAACATTTGACTTTGGAAACTTTTTCAGGTTTAGAAATTCTTTGCAAGTCATCTTCCCTGTTCTTAAAACTGCGTGTACAATTAAACTATCATTTATACTAAAATGTTTCAAACTGCTAACTACAAACCCAAAGAAATAATATAAACCTCAACAGTGAAAAATACAGAGATATCAATAGAGATGGTTACACTTACACTATCACTATCCAACCTTGAGGCCCGGTATTCACAAAAGCTCAGCTGAAGTGCCCAATACCTCTATCTGGAATTTTGCTGCCTGACTCATTGAGCTCACAATGCCACAGACTGACTGGTCATCGGCCGCAGTAAGAGCAAGGGGGAGGTAAAGTCAGGTGTAAACCCCCTGATCTTCCTTCATTCACTCCTGCTGCCATCGCAGGCCATCACACTGGCTTCCTTGACTGGTGTTTCGGATTCTGTCCCATTTTTTCTCTCTTCTCTCCCAACCTGAACCAGAGGAGCCACCCATCCCATCCCAGAAGCCCAACCTTGCTTCAGAAACTCAATGTTCACAACAACCAGAGTCTGCTTTTCCTCTGAAATTAGGCTTCTGAATCTCCAAGGACTCTTCTTGTCACATGAGAGTTACTTTCCCTTTCCATAAGCATACTGAGAGTCTTAATTTTTTTCAAACATTTAACATCAAATGGGTTTTTTGTTTGTTTTTTTTAAGATCTTATTCATTTATTTCAGAAAGAAAGAGAGGACATGAGTAGCGAGAGGGGCAGAGGGGGAGGGAGAGGGAATGGGAAAGAGTCCCAAGCAGACTCCATGCCAAACTCGGGGCCCGACACGGGGCTTGATTCCATAGTCCCAATATCATGACCTGAGCAGAAACCAAGAGTCTGATGCTTAACCAACTGAACCACCCAGATGTCCCTGAGAGTCTTTTAAATGCATGTTTATTTCCTTATTTTTAGCAATAAAAAACATCATTTTAGAAAACCTCAATTATGCTAAGAAAAACTCTTAAAGGGGGGCGCCTGGGTGGCTCAGTCGTTAAGCGTCTGCCTCGGCTCAGGGCGTGATCCCAGGTCCTGGGATCGAGCCCCACATCGGGCTCCTCCGCTGGGAGCCTGCTTCTTCCTCTCCCATTCCCCCTGCTTGTGTTCCCTCTCTCGCTGGCTGTCTCTCTCTGTCAAATAAATAAAAATAAAATCTTTAAAAAAAAAAAAGAAAAGAAAAACTCTTAAAGGAAACCACAGGAGGTAGTTACTACTGGAAAGGAAAACAAGGAAACATGTTCCTGACACCACAGAAGACATTTGGAAGCCAGAAGCCAGCTGAGGACTATGAATCTTCTCAGAAGAAGCAGAGTAAAGATCAGATGGACATGGGACTCTGGTACCAACTACTAATTATACATATTCCTTTCTCTGCTTCTCATTATCTAGGGCAGGGACACTGCTTCTAGATTAATTACGTTCAAATCCAGATTTACCACATAATAACTATGAGAACTTAGGCAAATTATTTAAATTCAGCGTGTATCACATGGTAAATACGTTCAATAAATGTTAACTGTTAAGTAGCAGCAGCAGCATCACCACCAACACCAGCCCTGTCTCTATTCTCACTCGCCCTTCCCAGGCCCTGCGGGTGCTCCTGGCCCTCTTCTATCAATGGATAGGGTATGGGGAAACCTCGTTGTCAACGCCTAACAAATGCAAGAAAAAAGTTTCCTCCGAAGAAGGAACTCCTATTTACCTACATTCTCTCTAGCTAATACCTTCACTCCTTCCTTTCACGACCAAATTTCTTGAAAGACTAGCCCACGTTCACTATTAATGCCATTTTCTTTTTTTTCAACCCTCTGCAATTACACTTCCAGACAACTCTTTTTAGGGAACCTCTGGGTGCTAAGGTCATCCAAAACTTCCTAATAGCACTAAACACTTTTGATGTCTTCTTTTTTAAATTCTCTATTAGATCTCACACAGCCACTCTCTCCTGGTCTTCCTTCTGCTTGTCAATTTCCCTGTGGTGTTCCCCAGGATTAGCCATCTTCTCCCTACCCCCACCGCAGTTTTGAGTGCTTTAAGTTTACTCTCTTGATTTCAGCTACTGCCTATATACAATAATGACTGCCAAACTTCTTGCTCTTATGTTCTCCTGCCCACTTAAGCATTCGTAAGCCACCCCCGACCCAAGATAAGCTTCTCTCAAGTTCCAGAGCTGTGCTTTCAATAGCCAACATTAATAGATAATCTAAATAGGCATCTCTTGGGGTGCCTGGGGGGCTCAGCTGGTTAAGCATCTGACTCTTGGTTTCAGCTCAGATCATGATCTCACGGGTCCTGGAACTGAGCCCTGCATTGAACTCCGTGCTCAGTGGGAAGTCTGCTTCACGATTCTTTCCCTCTGCCCCTCCCCGAACTCATGGGCACATGTTCTCCTTCTCTCAAATATATAAATAAATCTTTAAATAGGCATCTCTCACTTAACATGTCCAAAACCAGTATTCATCATGCTTATCCTATCTGCTCTATCTTGAACATTACCTTTTACACTCAATTATCAAATGTCAGAAATCTTGAAAACATCTTTGTACTCTTCCTCCATCCACATGTCTAACCAAGCCTACCTAAGTATTTCCTAGCTGTATTCTTCTTTATGCCCATGAAATGACTTGGTTCAGATTCTTGTGACTTCTCACGTAAGCTATAACACTAGCCTCTAAAGGCATTCCTGGAGGCCCTTTCCAATCCATACTCGATAGCACATAATCATGATCTTTCTAAAATACAAACTGTATGTGGGGCACCTGGCTGGCTCAGTCTGAAGAGCATGCAACTCTTGATCTCAGAGTTGTGAGTTTGAGCCCATGTGGGGCATAGAGATTACTTAAATAAATAAAAAACTTAAAAAAACAAATAAAATCCAAACTGTATGTCACTTTTCCACTTAAAAATCTGCAGGGATGCCTAGGTAGCTCAGTCAGTTAAGCAACCAACTCTTCGTTTTGGCTCAGGTCATGATCTCATGAGTTATGAGACTGAGCCCCTTGTCAGGCTTCACGCTCAGTAGGGAGTCTGCTTGAAATTTCTCTCACTCTGCCCCTCCTCCCACTTGCACATGGTCTCTCTTTCTCTCTCTCTCTCAAATAAATTTATCTTCAGTGATGCCACATTATCCATATGCTAAAATCTAAACTCCTTGGCCTGGTGTCCAAGGCCCCCTACATATCTTGACAGCCTCATCTCCCCTATTCTCCAACTATCATTACAGATTCAGCCATAATCATCTGTTTCAGGTCCCCAAATAGTCTGACCCTTACTGCCTTTGCACAAGTTGATCCAAGAAAGGCCGTCCCTCTGTTGTCAATGGCTTACCTACTATACATTTGAAACTCTGCTCAATGATCAGCACTACAAACTTCTAGCACTAAACTCCCAAGCACACCATAGGACCTAATGCTCATAAACTGCACATACTGCATGTATCTCTGGCAGCACGGATATTACAGCATCTTATCTTTACTTACATATCTCTCTGTCCCACCACACTGTGAATTCCTTTAGGGGAAGGAACTATGTAAGTTCGAATCATTATTATACCTCCAATATCTGGTCTAAGGCCTCCCACATAACGGGCATCCAATAAATGTTTGTTAAATGAATAAATGTTTAATATCCAAGTGTTGTCTCTGGTCGTATATTCCAATAGAAATAATGCAGGTAGTTTATGCATCAAATAGACCACTATGGCTAGATCACATTTTACAATTTTCTCAGAAAAATATGCTTCACCTCAACAAAGTAGGTTATAGAGAGAACATACCTCAACCTAATAAAAGCCATATATGAAAACCCACAGCTAACATACACAATGGTGAAAAACTGAGAGCTTTTCCCCTAAGGTCAGGAATAAGACAAGGATGTCCACTCTTACCACTTTTATTCAACATAGTACTGGTAGTCCTAGCCACAGCTATCAGACAACAAAAAATAAATAAATAAAAGGCACCCAAATTGGTAAGGAAGTAGAAAAACTTTCACTATTTGCATATGACATGATAGTATATATAAAAACCCTAGAGATTCCACCAAAAAACTACTAGAACTGACAAATGAATGTAGTACGGTCACAGAATACACAATCAATGTACAGAAATCCATTGCATTTCTATACATTAAAAATGAAGTAGCAAAAGAGAAATTAAGAAAACAATCCCATTTACAATTACACCAAAAATAATAAATTCCTAGGAATAAACTTAACCAAAGAGGTGAAAAACCTGTACTCTGGAAACTATAACAAATATTGTTAAAATATCCATACTAACCAAAGCAATCCACAGATTTAGTGCAATTCCCCTATCAAAATACCAACAGCATTTTCCACAAAACTAGGCAAAATAATCTTAAAATTTGTATGGAACCACAAAAGACCCCAAACAGCCAAAACAATTTTAAACAAGAACAGAACTAACTGGAGGTATCACAACCACAGATTTCAAGATATACTACAAAGCTGTAGCAATCAAAATAGTATGGTACTGGCAAAAAAATAAACACATAAATCAATGGAACAGAATAGAGAGCCCAGAAATAAATCCACAATTATGTGGTCAATTAATCTTAAGCAAAGGACACAAGAATATGCAATGGGAAAAAGACAGTCTCTTCTACAAATGGTGCTGGGAAAACTGGACAGCTACACGCAAAAAAAAAAGAAAGAAAGAAACTAGACCACTTTCTTATATGGTACACAAAAATAAACTCAAAATGGGTTACAGATCTAAATCTGACATCTAAAACCATAAAAATCCCAGAGGAGAGCACAGGCAGTAATTTCTCTGATACTGGCCATAGCAAGTTATTCTAGATTTGTCTCATGAGGCAAGGAAAACAAAAGGAACAATAAACTATTAAGATTACATCAAAATAAAAAGCTTCTGCACAGCAAAAGAAACAATCAACAAAATGAAAAGGCAACTGAATGGGAGAAGGTATATGTAAATGACATATCAGATAAAGGGTCAGTATCCAAAATATATAAAGAACTTACACAACACCCCCCAAAACACAAATAATCCAATTAAAAAATGAGCAAAAGATATGAACAGGCATTTCTCCAAAGAAGACATACAGATGGCCAACAGACACATGAAAAGATGCTTACCATCACTCACTATCAGGGAAATGCAAATCAAAACCACAATGAGATATCACCACACACCTGTCAGATGGCTAAATACAAAAACACAAGAGACAACAAGTGTTGGTGAGGATATGGAGAAAAAGGAACCGCTATGCACTGTTGGTAGGAATGCAAGCTGGTGCAGCCACTCTGGAAGACAGTATGGAGGTTCCTCAAAAAATTAAAAATAGAATTACCATAGGATCTAGTAATTCCACTATTGGGCATTTATCCAAAAAATACAAAAAGACTAATTTAAAAAGATAAATGCACCCCTATGTTTATTGCAGCATTATTTACAATAGCCAAATTATAGAACCAACTCAAGGGTCCCCTGATAGATGAATGGATAAAGATGATGTGATACACACACACACACGCACACACACACACACACGATGGAATATTAGCCATAAAAAGAAAGAGATAGTGCCATCTGCAACAACATGGATGGATCTAGAAAGTATAAGGCCAAGTGAAATAAGTCAGTCAGAAAAAGACAAATACCATATGATTGCATACATGTGGAACTTAAGAAAAGAAACAACAAACAAAAAAGAGACAAACCAAAATACAGACTCTTAACTATAGAGAACAAACTGATGGTTACCAGAGAGGAGATGGGTGGGGGGATGGGTGAAATAGGTAAAGGGGATTAAGAGTTCATTTATAGTGGTGAGCACTGATAATGTACAGAATTGTTGAATCACTATATTGTACACCTGAAACTAATATAACATGGTATAAAAAAAAAGCTTCAAATACTAATCAACCAACATAAAAATCAACTTCTAGAATACACTCTATTCAAAAACAAAGGAAGGACTACAAATCAAAATCACAATTTGGGGGTGCCTGGGTGGCTCAGTCAGTTAAGCATCTGCTTTCGGCTCAGGTCATGATCCCAGGGTCCTGGGATCAAGCCCCGCACTGGGCACCCTGCTCAGTGGGGAGTCTTCTTCTCCTCTCCCCCTCCCTCTGCCACCTTGGGCTCTTTCTCACACTCTCACTCTCTCTCTCGCAAATAAATAAATAAAATCCTAAAAAAAATATCACAATTTGGTACCACTTTATACCCACTAAGATGCCTATTAAAAAGGAAAATAATAAGTGTTGGCAGAGATATGGAGAAACTGTAAACCCCATACATTGCTGGTGGGAATATAAAGTGGTGCAGCTTCTGGGATACAGTTTTGTGGTACCAGAAAAAGTTAAACATAGAATTAACATACGAACCAGCAAATCCATTCCTAGGTATACGCCCCAAATAAATGAAAACAGGGACTCTAAAAAGTACATGTACAGGGATGTTCACAGCAGTATTAATCAAGAAGCCAAAAGATGAAAACAGCCCAAATGTACATCAACGAATAAATGGATAAACAAATGTGTCATACATGCATACAATGGAATATTTTTCACCCATAAAAGAGAGCGCGGTATTAATACCTGAAATGGCATGAATGAACCTTGAAAACATTATACTAAGTGAAAGATCCCAGACACAAAATTACATACTGTATGATTCAATTTACAGGAAATATCTAGAACAGGTAAATCTATAAAACAGAATACAGATTAGTCGTTACCAGGGGCAACAGGGAAGAGAGAACAGGAAGCAACTACTTAGTGGGTACAGGGTTTCCTTTTGGGTGATGAAAATGTTTTGTAATTAGATAAAGGTTGTAGCTGTACAACATTATGCATATACTAAGTGACACTAAATTATGCATTTTAAAATTGGTAATTTTATGTTATGTGAATTTCTTTTTTTTAAGTTTTTATTTATTTATTTGACAGAGAGAGAGAGAGCACAAGCAGGGGGGAGCAGCAGAGGGAGAGGGAGAAGCAGGCTCCCAGCTAGCAGGGAGCCCAATGTGGGGCTCTATCCCAGGACCCTGAGATCATGACCTGAGCTGAAGGCAGATGCTTAACCGACTGAGCCACCCAGGCACCCGTTATGTGAATTTCACCTCATTTGAAAAAACAACACTGGGGGGGAAAAGGAAATGTGTATACTTCAAATGGGCCAGAGACTTTGCATACATAATTAAAATTTGTGTTTATAATTTTGTAAAGCAAATATTATCTCCACTTTTACATATAAAGAAATAGAGGCACAGTGCAATAAGTAACATCTAACCCAGGATCACACATGTAGTCTAGAGGTGGTAGAAACTGGATTCAAGGGATGCCTGGGTGGCTCAGTCGGTTAAGCGTCTGCCTTCAACTCAGGTCATGATTCCAGGGTCCTGGGAGCGAGTCTGCATTGGGTTCCTTGCTCAGCGGGAAGCCTGCTTCTCCCTCTGCCTGCCATTTCCCCCTGCTTGTGCTTTCTCTCTCTCTCCCTCTCTCTCTTTCTCTGGCAAATAAATAAGAGGGGGGGGGAGCACAAGCCAGGGGAGAGGCAGAGGGAGAGGGAGAAGCAGACTCCCTGCTGAGCAGGGAGCCCAACACAGGACTCAATCCCAGGACCCTGGGATCATGCATGACCTGTGCCAAAGGCAGACACTTAACTGACTGAGCCACCCAGGCACCCTAAGTAAATAAAATCTTAAAAAAATAAAAATAAAGAAAAAATAAAGAAATGGGATTCAAATTCAGGAGTGTCTCACCCAAAAGCCCGTGCTCTTTGCAGAAACTGAGTACTATTTTTAATTAGTGAGGGGAAATAATGAAAAGATATGTCTTTCAATTAAAATATTTTCTTCTATAAACTTAGCAAAACAAAATGCAGAATTAAATAGTTGGTTAAACATTTTTTCAGGTTCAAATTTGAGGGAACGTATGTGTAAACCTCAAATAAAAATATCTAAAGTAGTACTAAAAACAAATTATCAACATGCCCTTAATAATCCAATGTTTAGGGGCTTTCCTTTTTTTCAATTCTCTTGGCTAAATAAACCCTTAGGGGAAAAAATTGCATCAAATATTGGAGGAGTATCTTCTTTACTCTAAATTTTCTTGTGAATTTTCTCAAAATCAAACATTTATAATCTGAGCATATTTTATGTCTATTAATTACCAGAATAACAGAGTAAGAATACTTAAGTAAATGGGACCAAACCAATACAATTCTGTATACACAGAACAGGATACAACATATGCTTCTGAAGACATCCTCAGCTGGTCTCAATGACTATTGGCAATTAATTAACATTTCCAATTTTTTAATTGAAATATTCTGAGGTTTATATACTGAAATATTGGCAGATGGCAAGAATACAAGCAATTTTTATATTTTACTCTTACCACTTACCTTTGTTTCCTAAATGTAGAACAATACCAATTTTGTCATTAAAAATACAAAATGACCCAACAAAGATAAACCTAGACACTTTTTTGAATAACAGAACAAGTCATGTCCCTAAAGAAAACAATTATGCAACATAAGCATTATAATATTTTATTCTGATAAAAAGCCATACAACTTGTAGAGGCATACATGAATCCACTAAAAATAACAGTAGAGATACCCATGTAGGTTCACTGCATACTGGTAGTGATCTTTAGAATCTGCACCTGTCTCCAGCAGTTTCAGAATTAAAGAGTAGATCCCCTCAGTAGCACAGGCTGACTCAGCAGAATATAACTGTAAAAGCATCTCTATTGCCCAAGCAGTTCACTAGCTGAGACACATGGTCTGTACTTCCATTCATAGTAGCAGGGGTACTCTTGGCCTTGGTCAGACACCTCCCACAGGTATCTGCTTATCACTCTTCTTTTATCATTACTTAAAGACCTCTAAGATACTTTTTCACTTTTCTCACTTTCCTACTGTGCCCAAAACAAGTATAAAAGTTCCTTTTGAGGCCCTCTCCACCACTTCATTTCAAAAGTTTATTTATTTTACAACTAATCATTACATGGGAAAAGGATGGCAAACACTGGAAAAGTTACAAAGGAAAACAAGGTCTCTAATTTTTAGTGGTAGCTGCCCCCAGTTTTTATGGAAATGGCACCCGTCTTTTCATATTTTAACCCTTGCTGGACCTATTCTAACTTGAATGTTCTGCCCATTTCCTTGCTCATTTACCAAAAAGAGGTGGTTTAGTTGGCATGGTTGGCGTCCAATAGTATGAACAAGCCCAGCCCTGTTGCCTTGGCTCCTCCATTGTCCTTTCTGAGTTTTGTTGATGACCCAAGTAGGTTTCCCTCTCAAAACCAAAGCCACAATTTTACAGTATTAAAAATGCTCTAAACATACAATAAAAGGTAATTCCCACATATAAAAAATAAATAAACCATTCACTCACAAAAGTAGAGATCTCATTTAAAAGAGCTGGTTTTGGGGGTCTGACAGAGCATCCCCATTTGGGAAATGCTGCTATGTCTTTTGTAGGAGCTTTTAAAAAATTACGTCTGGATAATTAAACCAAAACCAATATACTGAAAGGCTTTGTAGATTTGATTTGCTCTCGTCTCCCCCATTTCAAGACAGGGCTTGGAGATCTAAGATAATCAGATTCAAGAAGAGAGAAGAAACTCTTGATACACCTTATAAAATATACCTTAACCTGCACAGAATATTTGATCTTAAGATTATTGAAAACTTATAAAAATGCTACTGGGAAAAATATCCCAAATGCAATTAAAAGGTTAAAGGATAGCTCGCTAACTTAAACAAAACACAAAAGTCCAAAGTTATTTATCTCCATACCTAATGACACTGCCTTTTTTCTTGGCATACATGCTAAATTAAAATAAAATCTAATTTAGTGGAATTTATAAGGTTTTCCTAACCTGTTATATAATTATAGAAGTATTCAGCCTAGAAAGGAAATCAAAAAAGGCAAGAAGCAGCTAGAAATCACAATTAAAATTTAGAAGGGTTTTAAGAGTGTTCTTTTAACAATACTTGCTGATCAGAGATGCTTTGTAAACTACTCCCTTCATCTTCATGGGGGGGGTGCTTCCCATGAAGACCATTATATTTCACAGTCGCTACTCCTATCTGCTCACTTCAAAAGAAACCAAGATTTTGGTCACAATGACATTAAAGAAGATGACGATTTCCAAAACCTTTAATATTTTCAGAAGAAAGTTCACATGAAAAGAAGCAACTTCACTTGTTATAGGCCAATTCATAACTCATCTAACAATTCGGAGCTTTTAAAAGCCATTTAATTTTTAAATCATAGTATCTTTTTTCTTACCGAATGACTTCTCTAGAGTGACTTTCATTACGCTGTTAAAAAAAATCATAGCAGTCACTGCTATAATTTCCACAAAACATATTAAATGTACTGACACAATATTTAATTAGTAAAATGTTATCTGCATTGCTGTATCATAAAAATACTTCTAATAAGTCTCATATAACACTAATGAAAAATCATGTCATATTCCTCAAGGCTATAGAAAAATATTTGATAATGCTCTTCATCACAAACTGGAGATTTAAATCATCAAGCTTGACTTAAAACAGGGTTGTTCCTTTTTATTTTAAACCATTTTTATGCTAGAAATAACCAAAGACTAACTTTTCTCTTGTACCATATAACAGTTTTTAGAAATGACTGATCAAATAACAGTACGAACAATTTCAATAATTAATATTTAGAAAAAAGAATTTTTTGAGATAACAGAAATGACTGGGATATTTAGTATACAAAAGCTAACAAAGCAGACAATGAATTTCTTTAACCATACTTCAACTACAATATAAAGAAACTTTTGAGGTAATTCTTACCTTTAGAAATATTCCAGAGAAACAAGTTGTTGCCAGGTTTACCATTAAGGTGACTTAGGTTCCACTTGATAGCCTTTCTCCTTTACCAGAAATAAAACTGCCTTTCTGGAGAAAGCGAGTTAACAACAAAGCCCATGTTGCCAGAGCAAGCCTGGATTTCTAGCAAATGGGGATGAAGCTATTTGCATTTGTTGGTTTAAGGGGAGGAGGCGTGGGAGGAGGGACTAAGAAGACTGTTAAAGTAATTCACAAACTGTCTGTGGGCTGTATGGACAGTGATCATCAGTCACCTACTCAAACTTCCTTCACTCCTGCCTTCAGAGAAGAACCAAAGGCTACCCTGGGTCAGAGAATCTGGAAAGAAAGAAGACATGCAAAATCTAACTGCTAACCCATTGCATCTGTAGACAAAGTTATCCCTGTTGGACCACATGTCCTAAAAACCAAGACATTTCAAAAGTCTCAAGAGAACTTGTTAAAATATATCACAGAACAGAAACAAGAAAGAAGCTCCAAGCTCTGCTGCAATTATTGCAGTATTTAGCTGAAATACTCAAAACAGAGAAAGGACATTTGTTGGGTTTTTTTTTTCCCAAGATACTTCTTTGCATCACAATAGCCATCTCATTTGCACAAGCAAAACATTTGTTCCAAGCCATTAGTACGAAAAAGAAAATATCAGCTGTTTTAAATTTCATGGCTTTTGAGTGAATAATTTAGGTTGATAGCATTTCTATTTCATTTATACCAAACAAGAAGAATACTAAATAAACTATATTAGTCTGTATTTTACTATAAGCTACATTAAGGGCAAAAATCTAAACAAATACATAAGTGTTCATTTCAGAAGCTTTCTAGTGGGACTGACACACCTTGAACTTTTTACAGCCTTAATTATATGTATCTCTGTTACTTTTGACCCACTATAACGTGAAGGAAAAATGATGCTTTATGTGGTTTTTACTAAACATACACAGTCCTATAAAAAGAGGAAAAAAGTTGGCAAAGATACATCCTAAAAACTATAAAATCTTAATTTTAAGACTTAAAGAAAGGTGAAGCCCAAGTTATAGAAACCACATACAACTCTATGCACATCTGCACAAAAAGCAAAAGCAGCCATAATTTGTTTTGTTTCCTAAAAAAATGAGAATGAGGTGGGGGTGGGGAGTAGAGCACTTGTTTGCTCAATGGAAGCTTCGAAATGCTTCTCAAAAGACTAACTGAAACGGTTCAATAGGAAAATGCTACATAGGAAGGGCTTTACAAAAAAAGACCACCATATAAAATGACTAGTTACATTTTTTAAAAAGATCAAAAGTTTAGATTTTAAAACCCACACCCTTAAAATTTTAATCAAAAAACCCCTAAACCATATATATACACCACACACACACACACACACCACAAAATAAACCAGCATTCAAAGCAGCAGCTAACAGTGCCCAAGATAATCACATTTAAAATCTTTTCAAAACATTTTAATAAGAAGAAAGTTCCTATTCATATATTTTATGTCTGAATTACCAACAAAGAAAATCTAATATGCCAGTTCTATCAAATATCATCAAGAGTGTTTTACAAAGTTGTGAAAGAAATGCCACTAGAAATTAAACGCCAAATTAATACCAAAGAAATTAAAGCTTTTTGTGTGAGATTTGGGGGGCAGGAAACCCAATAGTTGAAGGATTTTATCAAGAAAAGAGTTAAGATAGTTACCGATAGGCTATAGTACCACTAGACAGGAATGCATCCTGATTCTAGGTTTTCCCCTCCTCCACAGTTCCCTTTGGACCAGAGGAATTCCTCTAAACCCTTGGGATCCTGCAACTTTATACTCAAAGCATCTGGAAGCTTGCTGCCCTCCTTCCTGGTCTGAATGGTCACAGTTGCTTAAAGAATTAGGCTACAAGATGATACTTCACACCAGTGTAGGTCATTAATTTATAATCAATGATGCATAAATCTGAAGCTAAATTAAATAAAACTAATTCATTGATGTTTTAGAAATTATGTAAGTTCAAAGTTTAATTTACATAGTTAACTTTAAAAGTATTTAAGTAACTCTAAAGCCAGGCAGAATGGTTTACAACGTGGCAATTTATAAAAATAAAAAAAATAAAAAATAAAAAACCTTTGAATATCCCACAATATGAGGAAAAAGTTAATATTAGGGGAAATTTTTATAAGAATCCTCTCTTCTGTGGGTGCCTGGGCGGCTCGGTCATTAAGCTTCTGCCTCTGGCTCAGGTCATGATTCCTAGGTTCTGGGATGGAGCCCCACAGGCAGCCCGCAGGGAGCTGGCTTCTCCCTCTCCCTCTGCCAGCTCCCACCCTCCCCCACCCCTGCACACTCTCTCTCTCAAATAAAAAAATAAAATCTTAAAAAAAAAAAAGAATCCTCTGCTTCTGAGTATTTCCAATTTAATTTTTCTCGACTAGAAACCTACATTTATTGTGATTATAAATAAAATTAAAGAAATAAAATAGTAACCTATTTGTTTAGAAGCTTTCTCAAATAAAGGAAAAATTTAAATATTAAATTTAAAAAATCACACATTGCCTTTAAAATAATGGTAGTTCCAGTTCTGATTCTAAATGGCTGGATTCCAGGTCTTGCTCTTTCATGTATTAAATATGTGGGCTTTAATAAGATGACTGGCTATAAAAACTAAAACTGTATGTGCCAGACACAAAAGAAGGGCAATATGAGAATAAATCAATAGCTTAAACAACATTCTTAAATTTCTATCATTTTTTCAGGGAAAACGAAGATATAAATACAAAGGAGGTAGGGAACAAGTTGAAACAGAAAACAACAAGATCAGATAAATTCTTCAAGAAGAAAAAATCTACAATGGGCCTTGTTTTAGTTTACTTGACTCAGCCTTCTTTAAGTTGTCAAGGACACAGCAGCACACGTACTTCTTTCTCTTTCTCACCAGATACCCTGTACAGGTCTCCAGAATAAATCTGATGAGCGGTGACAGCACCAACAAGAGGTGAAGGGCTTTGAAAGATTACAGGGTCATAACAAAGGCCAAGAAAGGAAAACCTAAATAAACAAGAGGAAAAAAGCCATATAGCTTGCTGAATTTTCTACCCAAGGTAAGTTTCCCAGTGGATTTTGCTACCAATGATAAGCATGTAAAGAACTTGGCTGTTTCTGATTATAGAAGTGTTAACACAGGGAGAAAAAAAATTTGTTACTCTAAGTTTTAAAGTATATTAAACTTTACTACTATTCTTGAAAAAAAAGCCAGTAAAGCTTAAATAAGTAGTTTTTTTAATGTAAAGTCAAATCAAGTGGCATTCATGGATGCCTCACTACATTTCATTAAGAAACTATGCAAGCGAATTATCTTTAGTCATTAAGTATTGAAAAAGCTTTAACTGTTATATCCTTAAAAAATGTTGGAAAAAAGTTATATAAAAGTTGAAAACCAAACATTTCCAATGTGTTTAAGAAATATTCAAAATGAACAAAAATAATACAGATTTTTAAAAATTTATGAAATTCAATTAATTAAATATTATTTGTGTACCTTTTGAAATTATTTAGCTAAGACCCTTATTTTAGACCCTTAAATTATTTAATATTCAAGTCAATAAAATTAGTATTTCTGCACATTTTTTAAAGACCATAAATAACATTAAAAAGCAAATGACTGAGAAAAAAGGTTTTACTTTTATGACATCACACACCATACACAAAAATAAACCCAAAATGGATTAAGGACCTAAATGTGAGACCTGGAACCAAAAAAAACCCAGAGGAGAGCACAGGCAGTAACTTCTCTGGCACGAGCTTTGGCAACACCTTTTAGATATGTCTCATCAGGCAAGGGAAATAAAAGCAAAAAACCTATTGGGACTACATCAAAATAAAAAGCTTCTGCATAGCAAAGGAAACAATCAACAAAACTAAAAGAAGAAGGTATTTGCAAATGACATATCCAATATAGGGTTAGTATCCAAAATATATAAAGAACTGATACAACTCAACACCCCAAAAAACAAATAATCCAATTAAAAAATGGGCAGAAGAAATGAACAGGTATTTCTCCAATGTCTTCTACATACAGAGAGCCAACAGACACATGAAAAGATGCTCAACATCACTTATCAGGGAAATGCAAATCAAAACCACAATGAGGTATCACCACACACCTGTCAGAATGGCTAAAATCAAAAACATAAGAGACAACAAGTGTTGGTGAGGATGTGGAGAAAAAGGAACTACTGTGCACTGTTGGTAGGAATCCAAACTGGTGTAGCCACTCTGGAAGACAGTATGGAGGTTCCTAAAAGTTAAAAATAGAACTACCCTGTGATCCAGTAACCACACTACTGAATACTTGCCCCAAAAATACAAAAACAGTAACTCAAAAGGATACATGCACCTTATGTTTATTGCAGCATTATTTACAATAGCCAGATTATGGAAGCAGCCCAAGTATCCACTAATAAATAAATGGATAAAGATGTGGTGTATAAACAAACACACACACACACACACACACACACACACACACACACAGAGGAATATTATTCAGCCATAAAAAAGAATGAAATCTTGCCATTTACAACAACATGGGTGGAGCTAGACAGTATAATGCTAAGTGAAATAAGTCAGAGAAAGACAGATACCATATAATTCACTCGTATGTGGATTTAAGGACTAAAACAAATGAGCAAAGGAAAGACAGACAAACCAAGAAACGGACTCTTAAATATAGCGAACGAACTGATGGTTACCAGAAGGGATGGGTAAAATAGGTGAAGAGGATTAAGAGTACACTTATCATGGGGGTACCTGGGTGGCTCAGTCAGTTAAGCAGCTGACTTCAGGTCAGATCATGACCTCAGGGTCCTGGGATCAAGTCCCACATCAGGCTCCCCACTCAGCAGGAAGTCGGCTTGTCCCTCTCCCTCTGCCCCTTCCCCCTCATGCTCTGTTTCTCTCTCAAATAAAATCTTTAAAATAAACAAATAAATTTAAAAAAGAGTACACTTATCATGATAAGCACTGAATAATGTAGAGAATTGCTGGATCACTATATTACACACCTGAAACCAATATAATACTATATGTTAACTATACTGGAATTTGAAAAAAAGCAAATGACTAAGTTTTTACTTTTTTTTTTGTTTTGCTTTTTTGACATTTATTGCTATGTGTAATAAATGAAGCACTCAAAACAAATCAGTAAGAAAGAAAACAATAAAAAAGTGGGAAAAGGTAACTAGCAGGAAAATTATAATGGGATATTAATGGCCAAGGTACATGGGAAAAAAAGACCCAACCTCACTAATAATCTAAGAAATAAAAATTTTAAAAACATTTTTTAAAGATTTTATTTATTTGTCAGAGAGATTGAGAGCATGCACATAAGCAGGGGGAGCAGCAGGCCCCCGTAGAGCAAGGAGCCCAATGCAGACTGAATCCCAAGACCCTGGGATCACCACCTGAGCCAAAGGCAGATGCTTAACTGACTGAGCCACCCAGGAATCCCTTAAAAACACTTTTTTAATTCGCAAAAATTACAAGGTAATGCCCAAAGTTGGCCAGAGAAGGAAAAAACCACTTTCACTCACCTCTGAGGGAAATGGAAATGGGTATTACTTTCTGAAAGATAATTTGTCAACCTTAGAAACATATCCCCTAACCCAGCAAACTTATTCCATGGAAATAATTAGAGATATGGAAAGATATATTGATCATATCACCTATCTCAAACAAAATAGAAGTTTGGCTAAATTATGATACAGCCATATGATGTAATACGGTACAGAAATATAATTTTGTAGGGATATAATTTACATGGGAACACAATCACAATGTATTATGAAAAAGTAGGTAAGAAACAAGAATATGCAGAATAATCCCTTTCAAAATAAAATTATTAATTATTTTAAAGTACGAATGTAACCTACAGCATGTTCTTGTTTAAAAAAAAACCACAGGGATGCCTGGGTGGCTTATTCGTTAAGAGTCTGCCTTTGGCTCAGGTCATGATCCCAGGGTCCTGAGATCAAGTACTGCATCAGGGTCCCCGCTCAGAGAGGAACCTGCTTCTCCCTCTGCCTGCCACTCCCCCTCCCTGTGCTTGCTTTCTCTCTCTCTGGCAAATAAGTAAATAATAAAATCTTTTTAAAAATTAATTAATTAAAAAAATTTTTAAAAGCCACAGATAAAAGCAAAAGTTGCCTTTACCACTCAACACACCTTTCCAGATATAATTACTACTACAGATTTGATATATAGACTTTCAGATCTTCTCTATGTATCAATATACATACATCTACAGTTATATATAGAAATACATATTTGTTTTGACTTAATGCTATTATACTGTATGTATTTTGAGGGGTTGCTTTTTTCACCTAACACATATTGGAAAGCTTTCTTAGTAAACAGGAATCCTCTCATTTTTCTAAATGGTTCTATATTATTCTAAAGAATAACTATACCATAACTTATTTCAACATTCTCTATTGATTTGGCCATGTGTGTTCTAAATCTGTATGTGTATGACATGATTTAATGTTAAGTGAATAAAGCATAAACTGTGAATTTTACAAAAAAAATTTAAAAATTCAAAAAAATAAAAAAATAAAAAATAAATCTATATGTGTAAGACAAAAAGAAGAAAAAGCAGTACGAAGCCAAATACAGATCAAACTATTTGTCATGGTTATCTCTGCATGCTTTTCTGAATTTTAAGCTTTGAGCATTTATTACTTTTTTCCATTAGAGAAAAACTTATATTAAAATAATGAAAAACAATTTCTAAGTATTATGATTTTAGAATATATCACATTGCATCTAAGAAATGGCATTTTTATATTATAGCTGTCATTTAATGAATGATTATTGGCTAAAGTAAATGTTTTCTCTACTCAAAGAGTATTTCACCTTGCATAATAAGTACAGTAGTAACTCCATTAATCTATGTAATGAATAAGCAATGCTTGGAAAAAATAAAAATGAATCATTTATGAAATATATTTGGGTGAGTATCAACTAATAATCTTTAACCATACTTTTCCCAGAATCCTAAGATTCTTCTGTGGACTTCAGTGAATCTTTACAAAACAGAATGTGGCAAAGTGGGCACATCTTTGTTTCTACTCCAACACTTCCAAATTCTACTTTCACATGGTTTGGATTATTTGTATTCATAAAGCAGTCATGAGAAGTGCTTTATAAAGTCAAATTATTTGCGCCATTTGAAATCCTTAATGATGATAAAATAGTTAAAATTTAATATAAAAATTTAAAGTTTTTCACACATAAAAATAAACAAATCATCATTTGTATATATGTGGTTCTGCCAAGATATCAAGTTTCAAAAAACCCACACCTAGAAGTATCAGAATAAAACTGCAAACACCAAAGATAACGTGAAAATATTAAAGTAGCTAGAGAAAAAAAATGACAGATCAGAGGAAAAATAATTAGATTGACAGTTGAATTCTCAATAGTAATGGAAACCAAAAGGTAAAAGAATGATATCTTCAATGTACTGAAAGAAAATGCCTGTAAGTCTAGAATTCTCTACCCAGAGAAAATGTCTTTCAAGGGAGGAGTTGAAAAAATGACATATTCATCTTCAGACACCACGTTTAAAGGACAGAAAGTTAGAGGAAAGCATAGCGACTCAGCTCAGGGAGCTACCAGAGAAAAATAGCAACTGATGTGGGTGCTTTTTCTTTTTTTTGAATAAAAAGAAAAATAAAAAAATAAAAAATGACATATTCAGATGAATGTGAACTGAGAGGGCATGCCACTAGCAGATCCCTCACTTAAGAAAAATCTGAAGGATCTGTCTCAGACATAAGAGAATTAATCCCAGATGAAAGGTTTGAGATGCTAAGAAGGAATAAACAGGGAAGAATATGTTGAATATGTTGGTGAATCTCAACAAATACTGACTATATGAACAATAATAATAGCTAATAGGATTCCTAAAAGATATAATTAATTAACACATACAACAGTGGAGTGCCTGGGTGGCTCGGTTGGTTCGGCGTCCAACTCTTGATTTTGACTCAGGTCAGGATCTCAGGGTTGTAAGATCAACCCCCTTGATGGGTTCCTGCTTAAGATTCTCTCTCTCCCGACTATGGACTCTGAGAAACAAACTGAGGGTTCAGAGGGGAGGGGAGTGGGGGAATGGGATAGGCTGGTGATGGGTAGTAAGGAGGGCACGGATTGCATGGTGCACTGGGTGTTATACGCAACTAACGAATCATCGAACTTTACATCAAAAACCAGGGATGTACTGTATGGTGACTAACATAATATAATAAAAAAATATTATTCTGAAAAAAAAAGATTCTCTCTCTCCCTCTCCCTCTACCCCCCCCACACCTCAAAATAAATAAATAAAATAAAATATACAATAGTAACAACATGAATGAGAAGAGGATAAATGGGTAGAGTGTTCTAAGTTCCTTTTATTGTCTTGTGCAGAATAAAGATATTGATCAATTTCAGACTTCCATTAAGTCAAGAAAGCATGTTAAAATGTTTAGAGTATTAAAAGAACAGAAAATATAGTGTATAACTTCCAAACAAGAAGAGAGGAAAAATGCAATAAGAAAAAATAGCCCAAAAAGGACAAGAAAGGAAAATAAAACATAGAAAAGGCAGGACAAATAAAAAGCTCAAAATAAGGTGGCATACTGAAAAGCAAATATATCTGTAATCACAATAAGTATAAATAGATTAGAAGCTCCAGTTAAAAGACAGACTGGCTGACTAGCCAAAAAATCAAAATCCAACTATTTACAAGAAATGCATCTTTTTATATTACAGTAGACAAATGTTGAACATTAGAAACAGAGAGACCAAGAACACCAACAAAACAAAGGCTGGTATAGCTACATTAATATAAGATAAAGCAGATTTTAAGGTTAAAAAAAAGAAGTCACCAAAAAGAGGTTACTACAGAAGGTTCAACTGACGAGGACACTATAGCAGTTCAAAATTTCTACACACCTGATGATGTAGCCACAAATTAGATAAAGCATAAAGTAAACACTAGAAGAACTACAAGCAAAAACAGACTTATAATCATAATGGAACCTACAGGGGAAAAACAATTCAAGTAACACCGAACTTCTCAACAGAAACCCTGGAAGCCAAAAGGAAGTTGCACTACATTTTTCATGTACTTAAAGAAAAGAAGTGTCAACACAGAATTCTATATCTAGCAACTATCCTTCAAGAATGAAGGGGAAATAAAGACATTCCTGGATGATAGAAAACTAAGAATTTGTTGCCAGATGACCTATCCTAAAAGAATGACTAAAAGAAGTTCTCTAAAATAGAAAGGAAATGATAAAAAAAAAAAAAAAAGAATCTGAAAATCAGGAACCAAGAACTGAAATGGCAAAAATGTGGGTAAATACAATACTTTCCTTCTCCTGAATTTTCTAATTATGTTTAACAGTTGAACAAAAATTATAACACTGTCTACTTCATTCTCAATGATTGTAAATATTTAAGAAAATTATATTATGAATGAGGGAGGGTAAAGGGATATAAATTGAAGTAAGGTTTCCAAATTTCACTTTAACAGGTGAAATGTCTAGTGGGGTAAAGGACAGAAGGAGGCCGATCTCAGAAAGTATCCATGAAACCACATTTTTAAAAAATGCTCTGCATCTATTTACTCAGCTCTCTAAATCCGGCTTTTCAAAATAGTCTAGCAAGCAATTTTTTACTTAATAAGCTCTCCTCTCCTCTTGACGTTTATGCTGTACTTGACAATGTTGAACACCTCCTAAAATCTTTCACCTCCTGTTGTTAGGGAAACCAACCTAGTAACTCTCCTACATTTACATATACTTCTTCTTAGTGTCCTGAATTGATCTCTATCTTCTACTCATCCCTTATTTTTGTGTTTCTCAAAGTCTGGGACTCAAACCATGTGCAATGGAAACACCCGAGCCCCACTCCAGACCTACTGATTCAGAACCCCTAGGTATGAGTTCAAGGGCATCAGTCTTTGAATAAGATCCCCTGGCCCGAGGTGATTCAGGTGTGAGAATTGTTTTAAAAATTCACCCACAAGGTTCTGTCCTTGGTCCTTTTCTACTTCTACCTGTTACACATGCACAATTAAAGCCACACCCAGAACTTCCCCCACTTACGGCTATCAGTTGGATGTGTAAGCTGCCTACCATCCTCCCCTCCCCCAACAGCACCTACAATCCTATCTGACACACAGAATATTTATTTGAATGAGCATGATAGCTCTCAAACCTGCTTTGTCAACTAAGACCTATCTCTTTTGGGCTCCATACCTGAATGTGCAGCTATCCAACGGACATGATCACCTGGTGTCCTAAAGTTACTCTGAACTAGTTAGGATTAAGTTCAGCTAATAGTAACAGAAAAACCTAAAAGAATAGTGGTTTATATAACACAGAAGTTTATTTTTCTCAAATAACAGTCTGGAACAAGCCAGTATGAAAATTTTGCTCCAAAAAATTCTCAGGGATTTTGGCTCTGTTCTGCTTTTTGCTCCACTATGCCTAGAATATGGTCCCCATTTCATGGTTCAAGATGGAACTCCACCCAAAACAGGCACATAACTAGCAGCAGGAAAGAAGCAGGAAGAAGGAAAACAGAGGGTATATTCATCTCTCTCTAATACACTTCCTATAAGTAGAACATACTAGCTCTACTTTTATCCCATTGACCAGGACTTAGTCTCATGGCCATATATAACTGCTAGGGAAGCTGTAAATGTAGTCTTCATGTCAGGCAGCTGAATCATGTTACTAAGAAAAAAACAGAGACCAGCTAGTAGAAGACAACAGCATTCTTGGCCATGCATCCCAAAGTCACCATGTTCCAAACTGAACTACCTCGCTTTCAGGGTAAACTGTGATTTTATACCTTAGTGATGTGTCCACCCTACCTTTATCTCTATTCTGCCTGACAAACTCCTCCTCTCTTAATACTCACATCATGTGTCTTTCTGTTAAGCATTCCTTTACCCAACCGCTTTTCCCTCCAGCCTAAACAAACTGGATGTCTTTGGGCCACTTTCATATCTAGCACACATCTCTATTTTTGCATTGCTAATTGTGTGTGTGTGTGTGTATATTTTAAGTCTATTCTTCCACTATTCTTATCCCTTTTCGACTAGAAGGTAAACTCCTTGAGGGCAGAGACTGCCTTAGTATCATACATACATAGATCTGGAGCATATTAAATTTTACAAAAATCAGCCATTAATATCTACTTCCTAGAATTATGGCAGCAGGGAACCGGTAAAATAGGCCCCTAATAAAAAGGACATCATGGTATACAGTATTGTAATATAATGGGATGTGTTAAAGTTCCAAATCAAAAAAGATTCTACAGCAGTTACAAGAATATGGCTATATGCTTTTATCTAGTCACTGCTCTCATCCTGCACACATTACTTACATGTTTTCTACACTCATCTTTTTTTCTAGTATAAATAAATTTTAGTTGGATAAATTTTAAATACATTTACATTTGATTCTACTAAGTTTATATTTAACTTAAGTCAATGATTAGGTTCTATGCTTAGATCCCACTTAAATCTTAGCAGTTATTCCATCATAGAAGAGCAGGTTAGGCATGTCTAAGCTCTTGGAAGAGTCTCTAAGGAACCTCAATATTTTGATGATTTTTTTTCTGAAAGAAAATATCTAGATGATCACAGAATTCAACTTAGGAAGCACAGCATTACAACTGATAAACACTTGACTATAATAACATGTTAATCTATGATGGCTTCCAGAGTCTAAAATTTTCATTGACATGGGCGCCTGGGTGGCGCAGTCGGTTGAATGTCTGACTCTTGACTTCAGCTCAGGTCATGATCTCGATCAAGTCCCATGTTGGGCTCAGTGCTCACTGGGGAGTCTGCTTGAGATTCTATCCCTCTGCCCCTCCCCCAACTCACACACAAGTTCTCTCTCTCTCTCTCAAATAAATAAATCTTTCTATAAAATAAATAAATAAAATTTTCATTGACAGGTAGATTTTACTTAAGACTATCAAAGTATCAACTTAACTTGAAAAAACTGACCAAAATTGTGCACAATATGTATATAACAGTTGTTATGCCTTACCCTTTAAAAACTACCTTGGAGATATACACAATGGAATACTATATGTAATTTTAAATTGAATATCAACTATAAAGATAGCTAAGCACCCCAAAATGCTTTAATGGTCCAAGCGTGACTTGTAGCTTGCCCATATTCTCCCAATGCGGACAGTCAATTCAGATTATGATGCTGAATTGGCCCTCAAAAATTCTAATCATTGCCATCTTCTTTTTTTTTTTTTTTAAAGATTTTATTTATTTGATAGAGACAGCCAGTGAGAGAGCGAACACAAGCAGGGGGAGTGGGAGAGGAAGAAGCAGGCTCCCAGCAGAGGAGCCTGATGCGGGGCTCAATCCCAGGACTCTGGGTTCACGCCCTGAGCCGAAGGCAGACACTTAACGACTGTGCCACCCAGGCGCCCCTAATCATTGCCATCTTCTACCTCCAGTTCTCTAGCCTAGGCAGTGCCCTCCCTGTTCTGTCTGCTGCTCCAGCAGAGCAAGAAGTCCTAACCTCAACGCCAATTGAGCAGTTAGATCTAACTTTAATAAAATAAAAGAACATGTAGTTATTTATTATCTTACCATGTGTTCCTGGTGGTTGTAACACATCTCCTGTCAGGCGGCACCACCCAACTGGGAAAATATCTCGACAATCATACTTGCACCAATAATCAAAAGCTCCACTCCAGCCATCAAATGTGATATAAACTTCATCTCCTCTAACATCTCCAATAGTTGCAGGGCAGATCATATAAGGGTTCTTTTTGTCTATAGCTTCAAGTTTCATTCCCACTTTAAAATTATTTAGAGGTGGCTTTGGTGGTTCCTACCAAAACATTTAAAAAAAAAAGTTTTTTGTTAAGATGTAATAAGAAGCATTTGCTCAACTATATCTCATAACTTTTAGCAATCAAAAATTAAACTCCATGTTTATAAATTAAATACAGGAAGAAAACAGTTCTCAGAAATCTCTCTGAAACTCTGCTCTATATCTCACTTACTCTGGAGCAGAGCCAAGAACCTGGAAGGAAACAAAAACAGACTGATAGTAATTCATTCATTCATCTAAGAAATATGTGTTATATAGTATGTACCAGAAGTTCAGGATTCATTAGTGAACAAAAAATAACAAAGATCCCTGCTCTGGCAGAGCTTACCTTCTAGTGGTGGTGGCAGTAGTGGTTGGGGTGCGGATAGGGGAAAAAGAGAGAAGCAATCAACAAGAAATTTTTTTTTTAAGATTTTATTTATTCATTCGACAGAGATAGAGACAGCCAGCGAGAGAGGGAACACAAGCAGGGGGAGTGGGAGAGGAAGAAGCAGGCTCACAGCAGAAGAGCCTGATGTGGGGCTCGATCCCATAACGCCGGGATCATGCCCTGAGCTGAAGGCAGACGCTTAACCGCTGTGCCACCCAGGCGCCCCAACAAGACATTTTAAAAGAGGGAATCAAACAAACCTAATAAATGTATAAATTATAGCATATGTTGAAAACTGGTAAGTCCAAAGAGAATGAACAGCAGCAGATAATATCTAAAAAAACAAAAACAGAAACTACCTCCAAGTATAAGATGCAGACACAAAAACATGAAAGTCATATAGTCCGGGATCATTTACAATATCCAATCCAGAAATCAATATTTAAAAAGCATCCTTTAGTTATAAAAATTTAAAGCATGCAAATGCTAACAGATTTCTTAGAAAGCCTAAGTGCTCTGTTAAAAGCAACATATTTTCTTTCAATTTGCTTTTTATCCTAGTATACAGCACCATCATCAACCCAATCACCCAAGCCAGAAGCCTGGAAATAGTCCTAGACCAGGGGTTATCAGCCCAACTAAACATCAAAATCACTTGGGGCCACATCCTCAGGATATTGATTTAATTGGTCTGGGGTGGGCCCCAGGCATCAGCACATTTTAACTCCAAGGTGACCCTAATGTGGATCCAAGGCTGAGAACCACTGCACTAGATGCATCCTTTCCCCTTAACACTCACATTCAAAGACCAAGACCTGCCAGTTCTATCCCTTAGATCCCTAGGATAACAACATTAAAAGTTAACCTTCAATCATTTAGTATATGCCAGGCACTGTTCTAAATGTTTTCCATATATTTAATTCTCACAACAACCCTATAAAGTCAATGCAATTATTATCCCCATTTTATAGATGATAAAATTGATGGACAATTGCCTAAGAATATACCAGAAGTATCAGAGCTAGATTTAAACGTAGGCAGACAACTCCTTGGAACATCCTACCACATCACCTGCTTAGACAACTCCAGCTGATCCACTTCAAAGCCCAGCTCTCCTGGTCTCTTTAAGGCTTCCCTGGCCAACTCCTGCCCACTCCTAAACCCCCTCAAAGGAGGCGCTCTTGCCTTCAACTGCAAAACTACTCTTGAAATGTGTTTACTCCTCTGAGACTAAGGGATTCTCAAAAGCAGATATATCTTATGCATACTGTTATTTCCAGCAGAGTACCCAACAACAAGATCTTTAAAAAAAACAAACAAATGAATTAACCAAGTGATCATCTGAAGAACAGTAAACAAGCTTTCAACTAATTAATTCTTTCACCAAGATATAATTTAAAAACATATCTGGTAGGTTGATTCCTTTTTTAAATGCCCCCTTTAAGCCCATCTCATTATCCAGTACTTTTCCAGTGATATCTTTTATACCCTTGAAGTCTTAAAGTTCTTTAATTATTAGCCTTCAAAATCCTTAATTTTAATTACATAATCTTAATTTGATTCTTAAAAACCACCTAAAAGTCAGCAGGGCAAAAGTTAGCTTGATCAAAGATCAAAGTTATTTGATAAATAAGTAGCTGGTAAGTAAGAAGCAGAACTACTGCCACTTCATGAAGGGGCTAAAGGTCAACTAACTGTTACTACATACGGAAGGAAAAAACGGAGGTGGATTTAACAAAAGATAACTTCGGCAGTTGATAAACTTGTGCTGCCATTTACAGAATGGAGGAAACATTCAAGGCACACATAAGGTTCCTAGGACCTTACACTATCATATAACCAAATAAGAATAAGACTTTCTGTAGCAAAGCAAACTAAATTCAAATGGCAATATACATTTTCTGCTACAAAACAGAATTAAGACAGGAATGAGCAGGAAAGAGAATTTTAAGATTCAAACTATAATCTAAAAAGATAAACCAAATTTAACAGTATGTTATCAATGCCACTATTAGCTGACAAGTAAAAAAAAAAAAACAGACAATGATTATGGACAAAATGCAATTTATTCTCTAAGATATTCATACTGTTTATTAATTCTTCTAAATTTCGCGAATACTCTATCAAAGTTACTTACATCAGTATAGTCATACAAATAAATATTAACAGAGCCCTGGAAGAAAACAAATACTGATTTTTTAAAAATCAAAGGAACTTCACCTTTTTCATAAATAAATGAAAGGGTTTTATCTCAAAACAAGCTACCTCCAGATTTAGATAATTGGCAAAATGGTTCCCTCTGCTGTCCACAAAAGGTAATGATATAAAGTTGCTTTTAAAAATGTTTTTGAAGAATATGGTTTGTCATCATCAGTTCTTGAATAACTTCCTAAACCCAAAGATATAATTTGTAGGGGCACCTGGATGGCTCAGTCAGTAGAGCATGCAACTCCTGATCTTGGGGTCCTGAGTTCAAGCCTGATGTTGGGCAGAGAGCTTACTTAAAAAAAAAAAAAAAAATCATATATCTATATATATAAAATTCGCAAATGCAATAGCTAAAAAAAACACAAGGGCTCATTCTTTTTTACTGTGATAAAAAAATTTATTCTCTCTTAGACGGTAGTAAAGAATGTTCTTTTAACCCCTCTCCTTGCTACCTACCTATGATTCTGCTTAAAGGCTATTTCTTCTCATATTCCACAGACTCTGAGGCCAGTCTGAGCATTAACTGCATTACTCCGCTGCCTACAATATTCTTACCCTTGTAACCTCACGGTTCCTTTTCTCCCTTTCTTCAGATCTTCACTCCAATGGCATCTTCTCAGCAAAACCTTCCTGGCCAACCTACCTAAAATGTCACCCTCCCCTTTCCTAAGCAGGTACAACCATCAAACATAATATAGACTTTATTTATTTTGCCTGGTTTATTATGCATTTCCCCAGCTAGAAGGCAAGCTCCATAAGGACAGGAGTTCTTTTACTGCTTGTTTATGGCTGTATTCCCAGAGTCTACTTCTGACCACAGACTCCTATCTTTAACTTCTACTTCCTTACTTTTAATCAACTACTTCTTTGACCTCATCAAAAATTCTAGTCCTTTAAATTTCATTTATTTATTCACAAATATTTACAAAGTGCCTACTAATGTCAGACACTACTGAAGGCTCCTGATATACATTAAGTAGCAAAATAGACAAAATCCCCCCCTTGTAGTATTCACATGCTAGTAAAGAGAAAGATGAAAAACACCATAACATAAGCAGAATATATTCTATGTTAAAAATGAGAAGTGCTATGCAAAAAAAGAAAGTAAAGCAAAGTAAGGGAGATGCAGAGAAAAATGTAACAGAGGAGTTGTGCAAAACTTTAAATAGGGTGAGGCGCCTAGATGGCACAGTCGGTCAAGCAGGGCCGACTCGGTTTCAGCTTAGTTCATGAGATTGAGCCCTGTAATGGGCTCCATGTCCAGCACAGGGTCTGCTTAAGGCTCCCTCTGCCTTCACCTCCCACCCCACCCCCTGGCGCGTGCATGTGCGCGCACTCTCTCTCTAATAAAACCTTTAAAAATAATAATAAATAGGGGCGCCTGGGTGGCGCAGTCGTTAAGTGGCTGCCTTCGGCTCAGGGCGTGATCCCGGCATTATGGGATCAAGCCCCACATCAGACTCCTCCGCTATAAGCCTGCTTCTTCCTCTCCCACTCCCCCTGCTTGTGTTCCCTCTCTCACTGGCTGTCTCTATCTCTGTCAAATAAATAAATAAAATCTTTAAAAAATAATAATAATAATAAATAAATCTTAAAAAGAAATACACTTTTTAAAGATTTTATTTATTTGAGAGAGAGAGAGACAGAGGGTGGGGAGAAGTGCACAAGTTGGGGGAAAGGGCAGAGAGAGGGAGAAGCAGACACCCTGCTGAGCAAGGAGTCATGACCTGAGCCAAAGGCAGATGCTTAACTGACTGAGCCACCCAGCACCCCAAAAAGAAATACTTTAAAAAGGGTGATCAGAACAAGCCTCATATGGAAGACTACATGCGAGAAGAACCCTAAAGGTGATTATTAACCATGCAGTTACCTACAGGAAGAGTATTCCAGGCAGACAGAATAGCCAGCGCCAAGGCCCTAAAGCAGGAGATGTGTCCACGTGTTTGAAAAACAAGGAAGTGAGTGTGGCTACAAATTTATTATGCAAGTGGGACAGCAGTAGGAAACAAGGTTACAGAGATGAGGGGTCATATGTAGAGCCACGGAGGCCACTATAAGGACTCTGACTTATACTCTGAGTAAAATGGTGAGCCCCTGGACAATTTTGAGCAGAGAAGTGATACAATCTCATTTATGTTTTAAAAGGAATATTCTGGTTACTGTTTACAGACTACAAACTGTGAGGTTATAAAGAAGTCAATGAGGAAGCTACTGAAGTCATCTAGGTGAGAGATAAAAGCAACTTGTACCAGCTGATGGCAAGAGAGATGTCAATAAGTAGTTGGATTTTGAAAATATTTTGAAGGTAAAGCCCACAGCATTTCCTTATGGACTAGATGCAGTGTGTGAAAGAAATAATCACCAAGGTTTTTGGCCCCAGCAACTAGAATAACAGTTGCCACTCCTCAAGATGGGAAAGGCTGCAGGTGGAAGTTTGAGATGTCTACTGGACATCCAAGTGTGGATGTTGAGTGGATATTCAAGTCTGAGTTGGGAGCAAAAAGTCTGAATTAGAAATACAGATTTGAAAGTCATTTGCATATAAGCTGTATTTAGAGCCAGGAATTAGATGAGATCACCAAGAAATTAATACAGATCACAGTTTCTCAACCTTGGCACTACTGCCATTTGGGGTCAACATTCTGTTGTGGGAGCTGTTCTGTGCATTGTAGGATGTTTAGCAGTGTCCCTTACCCACTAAATGTAAGTAGCACCTCACACACACACAGTTGTGATGAACAACAATGTCCCCAGACATTGCCAAATGTCTCACTGGGGGCAAATTACCCCCCTTCCCAATTGAGAACCACTGATAGAGATTAAAAAGTGAAGGGGACCAAACACTAATATTCTGTAACACTCTTTCACACCCAGGTTTCAGAGTATCATGTCATCCAAAATCAATTATCCCACTATCATTTTATTATCTCCAAACCTTAATTCAAGATCGCCATAGGGGCGCCTGGGTGGCACAGCGGTTAAGCATCTGCCTTTGGCTCAGGGCGTGATCCTGGCGTTATGGGATCAAGCCCATATCAGGCTCCTCAGCTATGAGCCTGCTTCTTCCTCTCCCACTCCCCCTGCTTGTGTTCCCTCTCTCGCTGGCTGTCTCTATCTCTGTCGAATAAATAAATAAAATCTTTTAAAAAAAAAAAAAGATCGCCATAGGACACCTGGGTGGCTCAGTCGGTTAACTGTCTGACTTTTGATTTTGGCTCAGATCATGATCTCAGGGTCACGAGATGAAGTCCCACATCAGGCTCACACTGAGCATGGAGTCTGCTTCAGATTCTTTCCCTCTGCCCCTCCCCCTGCTTGTGCTATAAATAAATAAACGAACCTTAAAAAAAAAAAGATCACCATCCACTTTACCTATTTATACTCAGTTGCTGAACACTGCTGGAGAAAAGTCCCACGTGTTTATTACATGTAGTACCATATATTTAGTGTTCATCCTTAGCTGAACCCTCCAAAATATTGTCATGTGTCCCTAGGCCATTCCTTGTCCCATCTCATACAGCTGCTGTTCCATTTACCATTCACTTTAAGACAAATTTTATGTATCCTCATTATATGTTTATTATTTTGTTAACTTTCTTCTCAACAAGAGAGTTGGAACACAGTAGACATTCAATCTATGTATGAATCCTTCCCTCCAGCCTTTGTCAGTTTCCTATTTCACAGAGTAAACTGAGGCCATCAGGAATGAAATCTATCAATATTCTGCTCCCACAACTACAAATCTAACTCTACCTGAGGATACTTTTCACCTGGTCTTTAGTTCTTGCTAATATAACCAATAAACTTCCTATCCACCAAATAGTCAAGAATCAGCTTTCCTCTCAACTGACCTTTAGTAAGTATCTGATATGGCTACTTATAAATCATAAAGGTGAGTGGGTATTTCTCAAGGTTCTAACCTTGACACTCCCCTCTTCTTCTAGGTAGTCTCCCTGGATTAGCTTATTCATTCTCAAGGCTTCCATCATTAACATTTAAACTAAAAACTGCCATATCCACATACCCAAGCCTAACCTTGCTTTTAAGTTCTGAACGCTTTACTTGCAACAGTCTGCTAAGTAGTCATCCCACCTCAAATTTCCCAAAGGTGCCTGTCCAAAACAAAACCCATTTTCTCCCTCTATATGTATTCATCTTCCTGTATTCTCCATCCTTTCTTCATTTAACAAACAAGTATGTACCAGGACCTATGACAGACACCAAGAATTCAAAGACAGTTAATGGTTCAAAAGGAACTCACAGTCTAGGAAGAGACAATGAAAATAATAATATAATCCAATTCCTATAAAGATTGAGATATGCACAAGGTGCTAAAGAAGTGTAAGAATAGAAAGGGGAAATTAGGGAAGATACACTGGAGGATTTAATGCCTAACTAGAATCTTAGCGTTAACCAGAGATAACCAGCTCTAAAAAGGAACATGTTATCGGCAGGCTATCAGAAGCAATTTAGAACATAAAATACAAAGCAAGGAGTGGCAGCCATAATCCAGATCATACAGCACCTTAAAGGCCATATTAACAAACTTACACTTCATCCTGAGTGCAACTGGGAACTTCAAGAGTTTTAAGCAAGAGAATAATGTGGTTAAGGCTCCTATATCAGATATTTCTGGCAGTTGTGTGGAAGGATAAAGGTTAGAGGCAGTTATAAGGCTAGCTGAACAGTTCAGGCAAGGGGAAAGCCTGCACAAGGCACAGTGGTGGTAAGGTTAGAAAGAGACATGAGAAAAAAATAATTAGGAAGCTAAGTGGGTGGGCCTTTCTAATTAAATGGCTATTCGCAGGCCAGGGTCAAGAAAGAACGGTGATTTAAGACGGCTCTTGGCAAAGTTTCAAGCTTGGCTGAAAGGGCACCCACAAATCAATGAGTAAGAACAGAAATCCAACAGAAAAACAGGCAAAGGCTATAATCAGGTAATTCACAGAAAAATAAAAGGCCATTAAACATATTTTAAAAGCTCGGTTTCACTGGTAATCGGTTCAGTGCAAATTACAGCAATGAGATACCATCCCCACCCCCAACTCCCCCCAAAAAAGATACATAAAATTTTTAAAGATTGATGACATCTGATGCTACTGAAGGTGTGGGAATAGAAACATCTATATAATAATAGTGGAGCATAGCTTGACACACCCTTTGGGGATGCAATTTAATAGTATATATCAACACTTAAAAGCACACATTCCCTTTGAACCAATAATTCTACTTCTAAAAATGTAGCCTTCACACTTATACAGAAAGCTCTATACTACAGATGACTTAACAAGAATATGGACACAACCTAAACATCCATCGTTAGGGACAGATTAAACCAATTATGGTAATCCATACCACAGAACAGTACAATACAACCTAAAATATATATGAAGCAAAACAGAAAGATTTCCAGAATATACATATTTTAAGGGTAAAAATAAATCACAGAACAACATTCACAATATATTCAAATTTATGTTTAAAAAATTAAAACCCATATATGTTTGTGAATGCACAGAAAAAGTCTGGGAGAACACAAATAAAACTTCTATTTGGAGAGAAGAGGGTGGAAAGGAGGAAAGGATGGGATGAATAAAAAGATGCTCATTTTTTACTCTGAGTACTTTGATATCCCCTCTCCAAACATGAATTACTTTCATAATTTTAAAAATGAAAAACATAATGTATGTGACATGTAACTAGCTAATAAAGCAATCTGATAGTAAGTAAAATAAATCCAATGGCTTTTCTAAAGCCACAGCCCAAGCTGATAATGTTTAATAAAGACTACTACTAAATATCTCTTTTGGGGGCACCTGGGTGGCTCAGTCATTAAGCGTCTGCCTTTGGCACAGGGCCTGATCCCTGCAGGGTCCTGGGATCGAGCCCCGCATCGGGCTCCCTGCTCTGCTGGGAGCCTGCTTCTTCCTCTCCCACTCTCCCTGCTTGTGTTCCCTCTCTCACTGGCTGTCTCTCTGTCAAATAAATAAAATCTTAAATATATATATATTCATATAAATATATATATATTTATATATATATATATATTTAAATATATATATAATCTCTTTTGTTACTATTCTCACATATGCTTTACACATTGCCCAAAGGGCCTGTGCTGGGAGGTGGTTGGGCAAACTCACTTTCAGGCACTCTTGTTACTCAAAGCGGCACTCAAAAGAATTTTTTTTTGCAATGTGAGAATCACATTAATTGATGTTTTACATCCTTATGTCTTTAATGTTCTCCAAAAGCTTTTAAAACCATTGTCAAAGCAATCTTGAAAAAGAAGAACAAAGCTGGAAGTATCACAATCCCAGATTTCAAGATACACTACAAAGTTTTAGTAATCAAAACAGTATGGTACAGGCACAAAAACAGACACATAGATCAATGGAACAGAACAGAGTCCAGAAATAAACCCACACGTATATGGTCAATTGATTTACAACAATGGGGAAAAGACAGTCTCTTCAACAAATGGTGCTGGAAAAACTGGACAGCTACATGTGAAACAACAACAAAACTGGACTACTTTGTTACACAAAAACAAACTTGAAATGGATTAAAAACCTAAATGTGGGGGCACCTGGGTGGCTCAGTTGGTTAAGCATCTGCCTTCAGCTCAGGTCATGATCCCGGGGCCCTGGGATCAAGCACCACGTCTGGCTCCCTGCTCAGCAGGGAGTCTGCTTCTCCCTCTGCCCCGACCCTGCTCGTGTTCTCTCTCGCTCTCTCTCAAATAAATAAATAAAATCTTAAAAAAAAAAAAAAACCCTAAATGCGAGGCCAGAAACCATAAAATTCCTAGAAGTAAACATAAGCAGTAATTTCTTTGACATTGTCCATAGAAACATTTTTCTATGTGTCTCTGTTTTCCTATCTTTCTACTTTTCTATATGCCTCCTCTGGCAAGGGAAACAAAAGCAAAATTAAACTATTGGGACTATACCAAAATTAAAAGCTTTTGCACAGTGAAGGAAACCATCAACAAAACAAAAAGGCAACCTACTAAATGGGGGAAGATATCTGCAAATGATATATCTGATAAGGGGTTAATATTGAAATTATATAAAGAACTTTTAGAACTCAACACCAAAAAAACAAATAATCTAATTTAAAAATGGGCAGAGGACCTAAATAGACATTTTTCCAAAGAAGACATCCAGATGACCAATAGACACATGAAAAGATGTTCAACATCACTCATCATCAGGGAAATGCAAATCAAAACCACAATGAGATATCACTTCACACCTGTCAGAATGGCTAAATACAAAAACACAAGAGACAACAAGTGTTGGCGAGAATATGGAGAAAAAGGAACCGCTATGCACTGTCGGTGGGAATGCAAATTGGTGCAGCCACTGCAGGAAACAGTATGGAGGTTTCTCAAAAAGTTAAAAATAGAATTACCCTATGTTCCAGTAATTCCACTACTGAGTATTTACCCAAAGAAAATGAAAACACTAATTTGAAAAGATAAATGCACCCCTATGTTTACTGCAGTATTATATACAATAGCCAAGATATGGAAGCAACCTAAGTGTCCATCCATAAATGAATGGATAAAGATGTGGCATATATATATACATACATACACACACACACACACACAGATGTGGCATATATATATATACATACACACACACACACACACACACACAGAGGAATATCAGCCATGAAAAAGAAAGAGATCTTGCCATTTGCAACAACATAGTTGGAGCTAGAGAGTAAAATGCTAAATGAAATAAGTAAGTCAGAGAAAGACAAATACCATATGATTTCACTCATGTGGAATTTAAGAAACAAAACAAAGAAAAAAGAGACAGACAAAAAAAAACACACTCTTAAATAGAGAACAAACTGGTAGTTGCCAGAGGGGAGGTGAGTGGGGAGAGGAGTAAAATTGATAAAGGGGATTAAGAGTCCACTTAACCTTGAAATAAGCACTGAGAAATGTATAGAATTGTTGAATCCTTTTTTAAAAAAACTACAATATTTACCATTCTTGACATGAATAACTGTAATAAAATTTAACTGACTAAAAAAAGAATCAGGACAAAGGGTGAGAAAGAAATATTTTGACCCATAATTTAACTAAAACTTGGCTTTTATTCACTGTTCCTTAACATAGTGTACTCTCTTTCAACATTTTCTCAAGAGCATAAACTATCTTTGGAATTTTCCCTCTTTGTTATATAACAAATATTTCCTTATAACAAATTCTTTCTGATGACTGTTTTTAACATTCTTTTACTTCTGAAACCAAATCTCTCTAAGTAACTTTCAAGTGGTTTTTTGGCCCATCATCATTTTATGCAATGTCGAAGGATGACTAATACAGCAAAATGAGGGGAAGCTTCACTTCTGAAGGTAAATAAAAAATAGTAATGAACATTTGCTTCCAGTAGAGCACTCCTTTCATATCTAAGGTGAAGAAAGAGGGTACAAATTCATTTTGACTAGTGGGTGATTATAATTGAGACTTTTTTATGAGTTGCTGTTATGGGCTGAATTGTGTCCCCGCCCCTGCCAAATTCATATTTAAATCCTAACCCCATGGGGGCGCCTGGGTGGCTCAGTCGTTAAGCCTCTGCCTTTGGCTCAGGGCGTGATCCCCTGGGATCGGGCCCTGCAACAGGCTCCTCTGTTGGGAGCCTGCTTCTTCCTCTCCCAATCCCCCTGCTTGTGTTCCCTCTCTCGCTGGCTGTCTCTCTCTGTCTCTCTCTCTGTCAAATAAATAAATAAAATCTTTTAAAAAATAAACAAATCCTAACCCCAGTACCTGAGAATGTGATTTCATTTGGAGACAAGGTCTTTAAAGAGGTAATTAAGTTAAAATGAGGTCATTAGGGTGGGCCCTAATCCAATGACTGGTGTCCTCATAAGATGAGCAAAGGAGGACACAGACGTACAGATCATGTGAAGACACAAAGAGAAGACAGCCATTTACAAGTCAAGGAGAGAGGCCTCAAAAGAAACCAAGCCCGCTGATACCTTGACCTTGGACTTCTAGCATCCAGAGCTGTAAGAAAATAAATTTCTGTTGTTTAAGTCACTGTTATGAACTGAATGATGTCCTCCCAAATTCATAAATTGAAGTCCTAATCCCCAGTGTCACTGTATTCAGAGGCAGGGCCTTTAAGGAGGTAATAAAGGTTAAGTGAGGTCATGAGGTGGAGCCTCAACCCAAAAGGACTGGTGTCCTTATAAGAGGAAGAGAAACCAGAGATATGTCTCCTTCCCCACAGGCACAGAGAAGAGGCCATGTGAGGACACAGCAAAAAGGCAGCCATCTATAAGCTGAGGAAAGAGGCCTCACTAGAAACCAACCCTGATGGCACTTTGATTTTGGACTTCTAGCTCCCAGAATTGTGAAGGAATAAATTTCTGTTGTTTAGACCACCCAGTCCATGGTACTTCGTTAGGGCAACTGTAGCAGATTAATACACGTGTCAATCCAGTAATTTAAAAAGAATGTTTTTTTCCATATGAGAGAAGACAAAGCATTTAAGTGCCCCTATTAAAACAATAAAACTACAGCCCAGATGATGGAAGATTTTATAACATCTTTCTTACCTTCTTAAAGAATGATGCAGGTGCCATTTCAGATCCATTCAGTGTTCGTAAGAGGAACATTGGCCAAGAAGATGCATTCATCTGATACCCTATTTTATAAAATAAATCAGCATGAAAAAGCCTCCCTGTGATATTACAGCAAATTGTTATAAAAAATAGGTTTTGCTTACCATTCTTCTCCAGAGAATGACTTTGTTATTGAGAAACTAAGGAAATAGCTAAGAGAAGCAGATGCACCCTTCAATCAGTTCTACTGTACCCACTGTACTATTTGGCAACAATGCTACAGTAGGGGTAGAAACTCTCATTTTGGAGAAGCCACTAGCTAGAGTTCACCAACATACACATATGTATGTTAGGAATGGGCCATAATACTAGGGGGTGATCCAAGCCAAAACCCATAAGAGGTTCCAGTCCCCACCGACAGCCACACAAGCATGGCAAAGGCTGCAAAAGACTTTCAGCCCCTCTTTTTCCTTAAAGTGCCTGCCTTATTTCCTTTCAGAAAGGAAACTCAGCAAAATGTACACTTATGATGCATTTCATTGTATATAAATTTCACTTCAAAATTTAAAAAAACTGTAAATAAACACTGAACTCTAGTTAATGATACGCATGCTAAAGTATTTAGGGGAAATATACTAACATCAGTAACTTCCTCTGAAATACATTTAAAAATAAGATGGACTGGGGGCGCCTGGGTGGCACAGCGGTTAAGCGTCTGCCTTCGGCTCAGGGCGTGATCCCGGCGTTATGGGATCAAGCCCCGCATCAGGCTCCTCTGCTATGAGCCTGCTTCTTCCTCTCCCACTCCCCCTGCTTGTGTTCCCTCTCTCACTGGCTGTCTCTATCTCTGTCAAATAAATAAATAAAATCTTTAAAAAACAAAAATAAGATGGATTGATGAATTGATAGAAGGGCAGATAGATAAGTGATAAAGCAAGCATGTAAAATGACAATGGTAGAACCTAGGTAGTGTGTGGGTGTTCACTGTAAAATATTTTCACCTTTTCTGTATGTTTGAAATTTTTCATACAATGTTAGGAAAAAAGATATCTCTCACTTTAGCAATCTTTACACACTAAACAAGATCTTCTCTTAGAATCTATATCAGATGAGGTCAAAATTCACTCAGTGGGTGTCTTTTTTAGAGATCTTATCAATTAATGGTGAATATCACAGCATCTGGCACATGCAACAGTGGGTAGGGTCTGCTAGTTTTATTGCTTTCTGGGGGCAATCCATTTCATGCAACACTTGCCTGCCCTGATGCCAGAATTAAAGAGAACTTGGCATGTATCCCTGATGGATACATGCATTAAGATAGGGAGGCACATGAATCACTGGCAATCACTGGCACTGGGTCCATCAGTAGGATTAAACATGCAAAAAAGTTCAGATAGAAAGTCATCCTATAATAATCCTATACCAAAATCCCCTTAATCTGAGGGGGAAAAAATGGGGGAAGGAGGGGATTTATTATATACTCCCTTAAAATATATCAGTATTATTAGTGATATTTAATAAATAATCATCCACAGCATGGATTTGCCACATTGCAGTTAGAATATTGCACAGAAATAATTCTCTGGTCCTTATACCTTTCTTTTAACCCCCATCTTATCCTATTACATCATGCAATCATCATCAGTGCCATCACCATCATCATCTTAATTTGACATTTTCTTAATTCTTTAACGGCCTAAAGTCAAACATAGATTAAAAGGCCAAAAACAGATGAAAGTGCGTGCAAAAATTCAAACACAGATAAAACTAATCTACAATGTTAGGAAGTCTAGAAAGTGGTACCTTTGGAAATGGGAGGTTTATGACTGCGGATCAGGAGTGGGGTTTCTGGGGTGCTGATAATATTGTTTCTTGATTTGGATGATGGTTATATGGATGCGTTCATTTATAAGCTGTACACTTACAAATTGTACACTTTTCTGTTTGCATGCTAAAACTTTAAAGAAGCTTTTAAATAATAACCTGTAAGGTTTAAATAACCTTTTAAAAAAGAAAACCAGGGGCGCCTGGGTGGCTCAGTCATTAAGCCTCTGCCTTGGGCTCAGGGCGTGATCCCAGCGTTCTGGGATCGAGCCCCACGTCAGGCTCCTTGCTGGAGGCCTGCTTCTTCCCCTCCCACTTCCTCTGCTTGTGTTCCCTTTCTCACTGGCTGTCTCTCTCTCTGTCAAATAAATAAATAAAATCTTTAAAAAAAAAAAAAGAAAAAAGAAAAAAAAAAAAGAAAACCAAGTTGTGTTATATTAAAATGGAAACTATTCAAAGCATCTAATGAGCAAATTGGCAAAAACTGTGTATTTTTAATATGTACTATCAAAATATATATTAATCAGCATGTACTGCTATGTATTTCATATTTTTAATTTAAAAACTCTAAAAGTAATTTGAAAAAAGAATAATCATAAATCTGGCTATGTGTTTGAAGTGTTGGCAATCACAACAGTTAGGCTTCCTTTAAACAAAATTCAAAAACATATTATCATTTATAAACAGAAATCAAATCCAAACAGGGAAGCACTACGCCTCAGGTTTACACTTCTATCTCTTACAGAATTCTGTATGATTTAAGAGATGTTTAAAACATAAATGGTATGAAAAAAGAAAAGAAGGCAAAAGGCCGAAAACACACACACCCTAAACCACCTTCTTGGAATAACACATCTCTAATTAGTTCTTTTTTAATATTTTAAACCAGATTAGGAATAATTAACAATTAGAGCAAGAAAAGTATAAAAATATGTTGCTAAAAGAGTGGTAATTATTAATATCTTAAATTTTGGGTTCTGAGGGAATTTTTAACTATAGAAGGAAACAAAAAGAAATCCATTCTCTCATTGTGCTTTACAATAGAGAATTTTCATTTCCAGCATTGTAAAGAAGAAGCAAAAACTAATATGTACCATTCACTCAAAACTACAGAAGTAATAGGGGTGCCTGGGTGGCTCAGTTGGTTAAGCATCTGTCTTCAGCTCAGGTCATGATTGCGATCCCAGAGTCCCAGGATCAAGCCCCACATTGCATCGGGCTCCCTGCTCAGCAGACAGTCTGCTTCTCCCCCTGCCCCTCACCCTACCCTCATGCTCTCTCTCACTCTCTCTCTCAAATAAATAAATAAATAAAATCTTTAAAAAAAAAAAAAAAGGACTGTAGCAGTAATAAAAGAAATCACTTATTTTCTACAGAATATCAGAGTACATCTAAATATTTGGGGGGGGCAGGCCTTTTTTTTTTAAGATTTTATTTATTTATTCGACAGACAGCACAAGCAGGGCGAGTGGCAGGCTGAGGGAGAGGGAGAAACAGGCAGAGGGAGAGGGGCAGGGAGCCTGATGCAGGGCTTGATCCCAGGACCACCCCCCTACATTATGACCTGAGTCAAGGCCAACGCTTAACTGACTGGGCCACCCAGGTGCTCCCAGACTTTTTTTTTTTTAAGATTTATTTATTTGGGGAGGGGAGTGCACGTGAGCACAGTGGGGACGGTCAGGAGGAGAGGGAGAAAGAGTCTCAAGCAGACTCTGCGCTGAGAATAGAGCCCGATGTTGGGCTCGATCTCACGACCCTGAGATCACGACCTGAGCTGAAACCAGCAGTTGTATGCTTAACCAACTGTGCCACCCAGGCACCCCTGGAGTACATCTAAATATTAAGAGAAAACAGGGACGCCTAGCTGGCACAGTTGGACTCTTGGTTTCCTCCCGGGTCGTGGTCTCGGGGTCGTGGGATCGAGCCCTGCATCAGGCTGTGCACTGAACGCTGAGTCTGCTAAAGTTTCTCTTTCCCTCTACCCTTCCCTGCCTTGCGTGAGCACGCTCTTTCTCTCTTTAAAATAAATAAATAAATCTTTAAAAAATAAATAGATATTAAGAGAGAACAATTTTGCCCAAAACTGGAGTCACATACTTTTTAGCTTTTAAAAACTTGGTCAAAATTGAGAGCTTTATACTTAAAAACCTTTGCTATACAGTTCCATCAATCTCCTCCTTTTCAAAGATCTAAAGGTACTGACCCCTACCCCTCTCACTATGATTTCTTCTCATTGTCGTTATAATGAAATTTCCAAGTTCGAAACTGGGGTCTGGATGTGGAATCATACCCTTCCCCTGTGTTCCCCCCCATGCCAAAAATGCTGAATGGCTTAACAGACAATAATGAGGGAGGAAGTGACTCAGTAACAAATGCTACAAACTTCTCCCCCAGAAGGGTTTCTGAATCTGCATGTGTGAATTAGTAGAGCTGCTTTTGACATTTCAAGTTTGAAGATAACATATGTCTTGCCCTGGAGTGGAGAACCTTCAGCACACATATGCCTAATGTGTACTTACGTGAAACTCTGTAACATATGGTACAGAGTTGATCTCTCATACATTCTCCACAATAACCACCTATTTGCAAAAATGCCTATCAGAGATTTCTAAAAGGCTACTTCAGGGGTACCCAGCTGGCTTGGTCCATAGAGCATGCGACTTGATCCTGGTGTTGTGAGTTCAAGCCCCACGCTGGGTGTAAAGATTACTTAAAAATCAAATCTAGGGTGCCTGGGTGGCTCAGTTGGTTAAGCAGCCGACTCTTGATTTCGGCTCAGGTCCTGACCTTGGGTCATGAGATCAAGCCCCACATGGGGCTCAGTGCTCAGTGCAGAGCTCCCTCCCCCTCTGACCCTCCCCCTGCTCACGAACGCACTCTCTCTAAAAAATAAATAAAATTTTTTTAAAAAATAAAATCTTAAAAACAAATAAAAGGCCACTTGAAAGTTTTTTTAATGAATATTACGTTAGTAAAAATATGTTATTTTAAAAACTGTTTATGCTTACCCAGTGGAGGCTGAAGTAAGTCCCCTTTCTTTTCACATGTCCCAATAGGCTGTATGTCTGGAGAATCGACAAGTCTCCAAAAATCGTTTCTGTTGTCACTACCATCCAGTCTTAAACGTAGCCTGGCACCAGTAATTCCAACAACCGTGGCTATACATATTGAAGTCACATTCCGAGGGTCATGGGCTTCCAATTTCATACCAACTTTGAAGTCATTAGCTGGTGGAACCTTGGACTGTATATGTTACATATGTGTGTGTGTGTACACACACACACACACACACACACAAAAATAAAGTTTTGTTAAAATGCATCAACTGTAAGAAAAACAAACAGTCAGTTATGTTACCAGAATACTATGAAATGTTTTAAGTAACAGTCATAGCAGATGGTGAGCAAAAGAACTATAAGGGTCAAGGAGAAGATCTTCTCTAAACGCTCTCCTTGGCTTGACATGCAGCATAAAAACACTGCCCATTGCTGGTCTTATACCTTTGCCCACTTCCAGGCAACCCAAATATATCCTATAAAATGCACCCTGAATGGCTTCCTAAAATAAGAATTTGATTAGGCCAATTTCCTTGAAATAAACCAACTGGCAGCTCACGACTGCCTAAGTCCCAGTCCTCAGTACAGTTTAAGAGCTCCCATACCTTTAACCTTATCCCCACACTATCACCTCTACCCACTTTGAGCTCCAGCCACCCCAACACTCAGGTTCTTCTACACCCATGTGCTTTGCTTTGGATGTTCCCTCTGCCTGAAATATCCTTCCCCTCATTCCAACCATCTCAGATATCACCTCTTCTGTGAGCACTCCCAGTACAGAGTTATCATACTTTTCATAATTAATTATTTACATGTCTGTCTTTCCCTCCAGATGGACGATCATGACTGCTTAGTATACCTGACACAGAGTAAATCCTTAATGAATGAATGCAAAGAAACCATCTGGCCCTTAAGTGGTACTACCACAATCCCATTATCTCCTCACATCGCTAGAACCTAACAAACACACAGACATCCCTCAACAAATTAACAATTCACATTAATATATACAATATCTACAGACTTTTGGCATACCTGTCTGAAACACTCCGAAGGGGCACTCAAAGATCCAGTCTCTTTCAAGTAATTTTCCCAGTGGAAATCATCTGGGGGAAAAAAAAAACCACATATACAAAATAGGGGGGTTTTAGTATACATAATATGTATACTAACTTTCAGGAGTAAAATAGGACCTTAATTCCATATCTCTTTAAAAAAAGACTTCCTAAAGAACAGATTCAACTTTCCTGATCTGCATTTGATTACCAGCATAGAAATAAAAAATAAGACAACTTTCTGGTAATAATGGCTCTGATATAATTACACTCCAGATCTTCTTCATGTAATGAGGAATTAACCCAATGATTCTAAAAATGTAGACTCTAAGAACAACTAAAGGATTTTTTAATAGAGTAAGAGCAAATTCTACTCATCTGTCTCTAATATAAATTTACTCAAGACGTGTATACTCAAGACCATTTCATCCCATTAATGTGAAGGCACTTCTTTTTTTTTTCATGGAGAACTAAAGGTCTTTAGGTATGTGGTCGTAAAGAATCTTACCTCTGCAATGCTTTATGGAAAGAAAAAAATCTGAGAACCAGAATTGCTTCTCAATTGACTGTTAGATCTCCATTCACGGTATCAAGAATATGGTGGCAGAATAAAGCAGCAAACCAGTCATCAGTACAGTCACTGATATGAATTATTTTAATGATCTATATTTTCTACAAACACTTGCTGTCCCTTCTCTCACTCAGCCTTCATGATATATTACAATGGTATTGAAGGTCATAAAGCAGTGTACTTTGCCTGGCTTGCACACTTCAATTCAGTGTTCCAGTCAGACCACCAAGACGCTGAGAAAAAGACTTGATAGCAGTATCAAAGGTACTATTAATTCATACAAAGGGTTTTTTTTTTAAGATTTATTTATTTTAGATAGAGAGAGAGAGAGCGCATGCGTGTGAGTGTGTGTGCAAGGAGGAAGGGCAGAGGGGAGAGAGAAGCCAACTCCCGGCTGAGTGGGGAACCCACGCAGGGCTAGATCCCAAGACGCCAAGATCATGACCTGAGCCAAAATAAAGAGTCGGACACTTAACCAACTGAGCTACCCAGGCACTCCATAATTCATACAAAGTTTAATTCTCATCAACCACCTATGCTCTTGTTTAATTTCCTCACTATAAAAATACTGGGTTTGACAGTTTCTCTTCTTGGGGGAATCTGCATTACCAGCCTCTTATACATCCTTCAAAGGGTAGAATACTTATATACACATACACATACACACAAATGGAGTGCTGTTACGAGTTTAACAACCAGCTTTCCAGAATACACAAGTAAAAAGACTGACTGGTAGTGTTTGCAGATTTCTATGGTATAAATACTACCACCATGGCTGATCACAAGGTGACAGGGTGAAGTCAACAACAACAAAACTGGGAAGATATGTGCACAAGTGGCTCTCCCAAGCTGGTGTGAGCCAGCTTCAGCATACCACTGTTATGTGTGTTTATGCATTTATATGTGTATGTACACATATTACATATGGTATTAAGCATGTCATATGTAACACTGTACACCCTTTTTTTAATGATAAATCTACGAGATTGCTCCATTAAAAAAAAAAATACTGAGTTTAATTCGGCTTGTAGATGACATGAAGCTAGCACTACCAAAGTGCTGAATGGCATGCAGCAGAATGTCAAGAATATGGGCTCTGAGGTCAAACCTGCCTTCTTCCAGTCTGGCTCTGCTTCTTACAAGCTATGTGACCTAAGCAAGTCATTTCAGTTTCTCAGCCTCAGTTCCTTCATCTACAAAATGAGGAAAAGTAATACATACGGCACAAGGTATTCTGAGAATTAAGTGATGTAGCATACATATGTCACTCAACAAAAGGCATGCATAAACTAGAAGTCATAGTTGTGCCTAAATTTATTAATACTGGATAGCTTTGTCCAAAATGAAAACTGGGGAGCCTGGGTGGCTTAGTTGGTTAAGCATCTGCCTTCAGCTCAGGTCATGATCTCAGGGTCCTGGGACTGAGCCCCACGTCAGGCTCCCTGATCAGCAAGAAATCTGCTTCTCCCTCTCCCTCTGCCTCTCCCCCTAGCTCATGCTCTTTCCCGCTCTATCTCTCTCTGTCAAATAAATAAATAAAATATTTTTTTAAAAAAGTGAAAACTGAGGGGCACCTCGCTGGCTTCAATCCATAGAGTGTAGGACTCGATCTCAGGGTCATGAGTTCAAGCCCCACATTGGACATGGAGCTACTTAAAATAAAAAGTTTTTAGATATATATTTGGGGGGGGCACCTGGGTAGCTCAGTCGGTTAAGCATCTGCCTTCGGCTCAGGATACGATCTCAGAGTCCTGGGATAGAGCCCCTCATCAGGCTCCCTGCTCAGCAGGGAGTCTGCTTTTCCCTCTCCCTCTGCCCCTCTCCCCCTGCTTATGCTCTCTCTTACCCACTTGCTCTCTCTGTCAAATAAATAAATAAAATCTTTAAAAAGATACATATATCTATCTATATCTATCTATCTATCTATCTATCTATCTATATATATATATATATATTTTTTTTTTTTTTTTTTAGTGAAAACTGTGGATCACCTGGGTGGCTCAGTTGGTTAAGCATCTGCCTTCAGCTCATGTCATGATCCCAGTCCTGGGATCAAACTCTACATCAGGGTCCCTGCTCAGCAGGGAGTCTGTTTCTCTTCTCTCCCTCTCCCTCTGTGCTCTCTCTCTCTCTCTCTAGCTCTCATTCTCTCTCAGATCAATAAAAAATAAAATAAAATAAAAGTGAAAATGGAGATCCATGGTTATAAAATTAACTGACCAAGATATTTCAGTGACCTCCTAAGCACTAACCTGACAATCAGGAAACCCAAGGTTCTAACTGAAGCTCTACTATCATATGACCTTGGAGAACATTAAAAAAAGAACAAAAGAGGGGCACGTGGGTGGCTCAGTTGATTAAGCATCCAACTCTTGGTTTCAGCTCAGGTCATGATCTCGGGGTCATTGGATCAAGCCCTGCGTTGGGCTCCATGCTCAGCATGGAGTCTGCTTGGGATTCTCTCCCTCTGCCCCTACCCCCACTTGCTCACTCGTGCTCTCTCTCTCTCTCAAATAAAATGTATAAATATTTTTTTTAAACAGGGGTGCCCGGGTGGCTCAGTCAGTTAAGCATCTGACTCTGGATTTCAGCTCAGATCATGATCAGAATTGTGGGATCAAGCCCCACATCAGGCTCCACGCTTAGTGGGGAATTCTGCTTAAGGATTCTCTCTCCCTCTCCGTCTGTCCCTCCCCCTGCTCACGTCTCTCTCTCTCTCTCTCTCAAGTAAATGAATCTTAAAAAAAAAAAAAACAAATGGAGGGGGAAATCTGACTATAATATCATTAAGGAGCCAACATCCCAGGAAGAAAGGAGTGTAAACTGAAGATAATGACAGGGAAACTAAAATCATTTCACAATAATACCTCAGATCAACCAACTACATTTGTAAAATTTTTCAATGACACTGGAAAAAAAATTCATTTAACACATTTTTAAAAATATTTTATCACCATTTGTGTCTGAATAGGCTATAATTTGAGCTAGCAAATCCTTTACACCCGTATTCTGCAATATGATCATTTTCTATCACATTGCTAGCTAATGACCCTATGTAGCATTTAACCACTGGAGCCTTAACTTTTTTCTTTATTCTTAAGGTAGTATTTTCAGTCCCCAAAACCGCTCAGTTTGGCTGCCCATGTGCTGAGACCCTACCAATAACATAGGGGAAACACACATAGCAAAAGGCTTTACTTAGATTTAGATTTGCTTAAATTTAGATTAGACATATCTTCAATAATACCACAGATGGAATTCCTGACCAGGAGCCAAAATAGTTAGAAAGTCTTACCCAAACCTGAGGACCCAGCCTGCCTCTGCATCTTACCCTCATGGACAAACCGGAGCAGGGGAATGTTATTCTCCCTCAGAAACGAGGCCTGGCAACTGAAAGGTTTGTTCATGAGATAGGTGTACACATATAACCATGTGATCTGATTGTTATTTGCACATGTCCATGGTCCTTCTTATTTGCCTTGTACTCTATTCTAGTCCATACATTAGCCCAAACACATTTTGACAAACTGAACATTATCTATATGAGCCACCTTGGTCTTCTCCAGAGTGAATCAGAATCCTAAAGTCTCCCAGCAGTGCTAGGCTTGGGTTCAGAGGCTCGGTAAAGAAGATGGGCAAAATATCTAGAGTTGGAAGCTTCTCAGCTGAATGATCAGCACCCACTGCTTCATAGCAATTATCACAACTATAACTGGGCATTCGTTTAATGTCAATCTTGCCCCCTAAGCTCAAAGAGGGCAGGAATCATGTTTGTCTTATTCATCACAGGTGTCTCATAGAAGGTTGCCAGTATGTGCCAGGCACCATGCTAGGTACTGTGGACATAGCAGTTAACAGAAGAGACAAAAGTTCTGGCTCTCTTGGAGCTTACCTTCTAATGGTCACTGATTTCTAAAATGAGATGTTAGGGTCAGGGCCCTGAGAAATATCTGTAGATGTCTGTCAATTTAATTAAGTAATATCATTTTTTCAATCAAGTTTGAGAATTTTTAAAAGTTACTAGTTTCAATTTTTAAGAACATATTTTTTAAAACTTATTTTTATGAAATGTCCAGTATAGCAAATCTATAGAGACGGAAAGTAGATAAGGAGTTGCCTAGAGCTGAGGGAAAGAAGAGGTATAGGGGAAGAACAGGGAGTGACTACTAACTGGGTACAGGATTTCTTTTTAGGATGATGAAAATGTTCTAAAACTGATTATGGTGATAGCGGCACAAGTCTGTGAATATACCAAGAACCTATGAATTGTGTACTTTAAATGGGTGAATTCTATGGTGTGTGAATTGTATCTCAATAAAATGGGTATATTAAAAAAAATACAACAGATGGGGAAGATTTGTAGGGATGAGGAAGAACATTTTAACCTAATGGCTTCCCTTTCCTTGGAGGGCTTTGGGGGTTGGAGGGAATTGCTGAAGAACAAATAAGACCAATGGAAAAGGGAGCTAAGGAAGAACTGGGGGCCCAGCCACAGTGAGAAAGAATGATTCCATGCGGATTACCTCTATAGGCAATCTTCCTGTAGGAACAGAAAGTCATAGGTGAACTACCCCAAGAGTGGGGCTGGCAGGACAGGTACAACAGAAAAATAAGGGGCAAAAGGTTTGCCTGGAAAACTCTGATAAACACAGTAAGCCTGTTATAGTTATTTTTTCTAATTCAGCTTTTTGTATGCGTATGACTAATTTTTTGTTTTCCTTAAGAGCAGGTACAATGGGTCAGATCCTATCTCCTGAGTCTCTGATGCAGTGCTATACACTTGCTGCTCACAGTAAGAAACTTAATACGTGAATTAATAACTCAAAGTTAATAAACATTTACTGAACGTTACTGTACGCTTAGGCATTATATTAGATGCTTTACATTCATTTTCTTTATTTAATTCCAACAGTCCCATGAAGTAAATAGTATCATCCCTGTGCTACAGAGAAGAAAAAAGAGACTAAGAACATTGAGTAATTTGCCCACGGTCAAAAGGCCAGGGAAGAATGAGATTGGGATTCTAGAACAGGTCTGTCAGACCTCCCAATGCCTAAGCTTTTATCCAATTAACTTTCTTTTGACCATCAAAAAAAGGATTTTCACATTGACTCTAATATTAGAAGAAAAGTCTTTATTAATAATCAAATTATCATTTTAATTGGTAATAAATGGTAATTATTAATTAGGTATCTTTAATTTGGCAAAAATAGCATTGAAATACATGATTTTTTCTACTTTAATCCCATACCAATTTATCTCTAAAATAAAACCAAAGTAAAATTTTCAAAATAAAATCTTTTACCTTTCCTATTGCTCAGGTTTTATATTTACAGGAGTCTACTACACAAGACTATACAAAAAGCAATAAGAGTTCATATTAACACTGAATGAAAAGAAAAATATATTGTACTGAACTACTTTAAAACCTACCATTTTGCATACTAGATGTACCTGATTGAGGAGGTTTCTCTTGATTCTCCTTCTTGGCATCCATTGAATCTAAAAAATGAAAGAAAATAATGAGCAACACCGGAAGGCCATAGCAAAAATCTAAAAGAGCTCTTAGAAAACATATGAACTAGGGTGCCTGGGTGGCTCAATCAGGTGAGTGTCTGACTCTTGGTTTTGGCTCAGGTCATGATCTCCTGGGTCATGGAGTTGAGCCCTGCATCAGGCTCCATGCTCAGCAAGGAGTCTGCTTGAGATTCTCTCTCTGTCCCTCCCCCCACTCATATTCACTCTCTCTTTCTCTGTAAAATAAATTAATTAATCTTCAAAAAAAAAAAAAGAAAAAAGAAAACCTATAAGCTAAAACTATTTTCTAATAGGACCCAGTTTTAATTTTATAATTAATATCCTCATTTCCTGCATAGGATTTCACTTTCTAACATACTATGTATCTTACAATTTGCTCATTTACTTTGTTTATTGTATGTCTCATTCCACTCAAATATAAGCTCCAAAAGGGAGCTTACCCCCCCAAAATTAAAAAAAAAAGAATTAACGTACCCTAGAGATAAACTGCATGCTTTTAAGAGTTTAAAACATAAAAGGGAAATTGAGATAGAATAGACTAGGCAGAGATTTTTCTCTGTGCCAAGCTGAAGAGCTCCAATAGCACTAGACCTTGTGACTTTACAAATCTAAGACGTTATTTTGTCCATATATATCTTAAAGTACTCATTTTTTTAATCATAATACTGTTAATACGCTGAAAAAAATTAACTGTAATTCCATAATAACTTCAACTAAGCAGTCAGTCTTCATATTTCCCCAAATATCTTATTTTAAGTGTATCTCTTTGAATCAGCACCCAAATAAAGTCCATATACCACAATGGACAATAAGCGTCTTAAGTCTCTTTTGATACTTACAGGCTCCTCCTCATCCTCTTTTCCCCCCACCTTCCTCTGGGAATTTTTTTTTGCTCATGACACCAGTTTAGTTTTACAGTCTGGATTGTGCTGACTAGCTCCTACGGTGCTGGGTTCTTCTGGTGTGTATCTTTTGTCTAAATATAAGGTATTAGTGAGGCGCCTGGGTGGCTCAGTTGGTTAAGCATCTGCCTTCAGCTCAGGTCATGATCCCAGGCTCCTGGGATCAAGTCTGGCGTCAGGCTCCTTGCTCAGCGGGGAGCCTGCTTCTCCCTCTGCCTCTGCCTGCCACTCCCCCTGCTTGTGCTCTCTCTCTCTCTGACAAATAAATAAATAAAATCTTAAACAAATACATAAATAAATATAAGGTATTAGTGTTTTGATCCAGAAGAGTTTAACCAGATTTAGGTTTTGCTTTTTTGAGGAGAGGAGAAAAGAAGGTGACTTCACAGGTGGTATTGTGCACTTCTCATAAGAGGCTCCTAATATCTAGTTCTCTCTCTTTTTGTGATATGAACAGCCACAGATGGCTACTGCCTAGATCCATTAGTTCATTAGTGATTACAAAATGGAGGTATTCTAATTTTATCATCCTGTTTTTATTAGCCAGAAAACTTGTATAGAAAGAAACCTCCCCTCTTCAATCATTCAATTACCTAAGGTACATGCCACATAGGAAAGTCATAAGCAACACTTCATTCTTTTCCTTTACTTTCTAATTTTCAAAATAATGAGCTGGATCCCAAGCATTCTCCAAAGATGACCAGTAAGTTTTGTTTTGCTGTGTCATTATGAACTCATGAATTTAACCATACTTAATGTGTTGTCAATCTATCACTCTTTTACTGTTATTGATGCCCAAATTGTCAAATGACAAGTTTCTCAAAGAAGGATCTATGAATGATACCAGGTACACAATTTAAGGTAACAGATCTACTTTCTGGTTATGACTCAGTACCTCTTCAAGATGTGTGAACATTTGAGATGGATATATAAGCTGCTTTCTATTTAAATGATTTGACTAGTACAAAGAAAGTACACTAAACTAAACACTTGACAAAAGTAAGAATAGCAGAGGACAACAACATTCAGCTGTCAGCCACAAGAAAGCTCATAAGAGACACAGGACTTGAACTGGGTGTTAAAGGAAGAACAGGATTTAGGATGGCAAAGGTGTTCAGGATGTATTATGGAAAAGGAAATACAGGTGACCCTTGAGTAACATGGAAGTTAGAGGTACCCCCCACCTGCAGTTGAAAATCCACAAATAACTTTCGACTCCCCAAAATCTTAGCTACTAATAATCTATAAATGGTTCATTTGAGAGTTTTTTCAAATTGTCACAAATCTCCAAAATATTTCCCAATATATTTATAAGAAAAAAACCCACACGTAAGTGGACCCATGCAATTCAAACCCATGTTGTACAAAGGTCAAGCATACAATTCAAAAGAAAGAGTGCAAATGAGTGTAGCATATTCAAGGCAGGGTGAGCAGACTTCTCACTAAAGCAAGATAAGACAAAGCATTTATTCATTCATTCATTCATTCATTCATTTATGGGGGGGGTAAAGGGAGAGGGAGAGAGAGAGTCTTAAGCAGGTTTCATGCCTAGCACAGAGCCCAACACGAGGGATTAATCTCATGGCCCTGAGATCATGACCTGAGCCAAAATCAAGAGTCAGTCACTTAACCGACTAAGCCACCAAGGCAACCCAGGATGAAGCATTTTTAACCAATCATATTAGAGTTAGAAGATTTGGATTCTGATTTTGACTTTGTCACAGATTGTTGTATGACCTGTTCACTTAAACTCCCTGAGTGTCAGTTTTCTCACTGATAAAACTAGGAAGAAGGAGCACCTGGATGACTCAGTGGGTTAAGCGTCTGCCTTCAGCTCGGGTCATGATCCCAGGGTCCTGGAATGGAGCCCTGCATCGGGCTCCCTGCTCACCGGGGAACAACCCTCTGCTGTTCCCCCTGCTGTTCTCTCTCTTTCTCTCTGTCTCTGTCTCTCTCTGTCAAATGAATAAATAAAATCTTAAAAAAAAAAATAGGAAGGAAAAACAAAATTATCTTTAATAGCTATTCAGTTCTGAAATTCCAATTCTAAACACCTAACCTGTCCTATGACTTTATTTCCAAAACGTCTTTTTTTCCAAAAGTTCAGTCTACTAAAAGGTAGTCATTCCAAATGAATAACTAAAAATATCATCATGTCCAGAAAGTAAATCTTACCTTCGTCCACTGTTTGCCCCATGGTATTATTTTCTGGTACTCTTTCCTACAAGGAGAAAGATGAATTAATGCCTCCTTTTAGCATATTTCTGAAAGGCATTATTATTAGCAATCAGTTATAGGGGCGCCTGGGTGGCACAGCGGTTAGGCGTCTGCCTTCGGCTCAGGGCGTGATCCCGGCGTTATGGGATCGAGCCCCACATCAGGCTCTTCCACTATGAGCCTGCTTCTCCCTCTCCCACTCCCCCTGCTTGTGTTCCCTCTCTCGCTGGCTGTCGCTATCTCTGTCAAATAAATAAATAAAATCTTTTAAAAAAAAATCACATATGTAAATCCATATATAATATACATTTGAACCACTTTTAAATATATACTTTCCAAATTCCATTTATCAATAATCTTCTAATAAAATTCTGTCCATATTATAATTCATAAAGCCAACATTTTTAGCTAAAAACAAAAACTAGACAATAATAAATGCCTTTTAAAAGTTCATGCCTTGGGGCACCTGGGTGGCTCAGTCGGTTAAGCATCTGCCTTCAGCTCAGGTAATGCTCAGGTCCCTGGGATCGAGCCCCACGTCTGGCTTCCTGCTCAGCAGGGAGTCTGCTTCTCCCTCTCTCCACTTATGCTCTCTCTCTGTCTCTATCAAATAAATAAACAAAAGCTTAAAAAAAAAAATTCATGCCTTAAGGAAAAATTCCGCTATTTCAAGATCGACACTCAAAACAGGAGAAAAATTAGTGCTTATTCTGTAACCTAAAAAGTGATAAACACGAGGCACCTGAGTGGCTCAATAAGTTAAGCTTCCAACTCTGAATTTCAGCTCAGGTCATGATCTCTGGGTCATGAGATTAAGCCTCACATCAGGTTCTGCACTGGGGGTGGAGCCTGCCTAAGATTCTCTTTCTCCTTCACCCTCTGCCCTGCCCCTTTAAAAAAAAGTGACAAACACCAAGTTAGATGAAAATACATTTAATAAAGCATTGGGTCAATTTTTAAGTTTATGACATGTTTATCATTTTTTAATATTGTTTGATCACCAAAACTTTTCACCATTTCTATATAATTGTTATGTCCTATACCATGCTATAAAACAATATAAAAACATACTTATAGAAGGATGGGCCTTCTAGTATTAAAAAGAACAAATAGGGGTGTCTGGGTGGCTCAGCTGGGTAAGCGACCAACTTTTGATTTTGGCTCAGGTCATGATCTCAGGGTCGTGTGTTGGGCTCTGCGCTGGGCATGGGGCCTGCTTGGGATTCTCTCTCCCTCTGCCCCTCCCCACCCCTTAAAAAAAAAGAGAAAATAAAAATGTACTAGTTAGAAAAAAATTAGTATTCAACCTGAATGTTTAATTTCTCTCTGGTCTATATAAGTTTCACTACAAGTTAAAAATGCCAATTCAGGGGCGCCTGGGTGGCACAGCGGTTAAGCGTCTGCCTTCGGCTCAGGGCGTGATCCCGGCCTTATGGGATCGCCCCACATCAGGCTCCTCCGCTATGAGCCTGCTTCTTCCTCTCTCACTCCCCCTGCTTGTGTTCCCTCTCTCACTGGCTGTCTCTATCTCTGTCAAATAAATAAATAAAATCTTTAAAAAAAAATGCCAATTCAATGGGAAAGATAAACATTTTCCTAGGACTAAGTACTAGGAGGAATATGTACAGATCTTGATGTAAAGGAATGCTCGTTAATTTAATAGAAACTATCTTTGAGTATAATTTGAGAAAACAGAAAAGTTCTTTTGTCTCTCTTAAAATGCCCCAGCATTACACTGTAATTCAGCTATGTCTTTCATCACTATACAAAGGTAGAGATTATAGAAGCCAAAGGAATAGATCGTGATCTACTGGTAAATACTGCTGGCATCAACTCATAGTTGAATACCCAGTGCCTCAAATAAAGATATGCCGTGGAGCTAAGAACATATCTATATGACTTACATACCAGATATGCAGATAGCACAGCTGTTGTCTTTCTGGAAAAAATTAAGAGCCTATCATTCTTTTAGAAATAAAAACGCATCTCACACAGTCGTCGTCTGCATAGGAAACAACAGAAAAGCTTAATTTTGCTCCCAATATACTTTGAACTGCTTCAGCACTTTTAAGAAAGACTCAAATAGGACTGCCAAAGTAGTTCTCCATGTTATATGGGAGAGAAAATTTGGGCAAGAAAAAAAATTAAAAGCTTTGTTTTGTTTTTGCCAGCATACAGAGAAGTTGCTTCACTGAATGCATATAAGGAGCAACTTCACTGTGTTAAAAAAATTTTTTTTTCAAATCTAAGTCAGCCAAAAGAAAAGTATTAGGTTAGCACTATTTTCTTTCAAAGATTTCATTTATTCATTTCAGAGAGAGAGAGAGAGAGCACAAGCATGAGTGGGGGAAGGGGCAGAGGAAGAAACAGACACCCCGCTGAGCAGGGAGCCCGATGCAGGGCTCAATCCCAGGACCCTGGGATCATAACCAGAGCAGAAGGCAGACGCTGAACCGATTGAGCTACACAGGCACCCCTGGTTAGCACTATTTTATAATAAGTGTCTAACACTGACATTTCCTTTACCAACATACCACAGGTACACTAAATCTAGTTAATGTATCTAGCAAACTTTGAACAAGCATTGATATTCTGGGATCCTTTACAAAACCATTTGTTTTGAAGATTGTATCTTGTTATAGAATTAAGAGCTAATAAGAGATCAACAAATGCTTTGAAAATTCCTGCATTGTCTTCAGCCATTTTCTCAGTACAATTAAACAATGATTAATAGTGGAATTATTTTTTAATTTTTTTAAAATTTATTTATTTCTTGAAGATTTTATTTATTTACTTGACAGAGAGTGAGCACAAGTAGGCAGAGCAGCAGGCAGAGGGAGAGGGAGAAGCAGGCTCTCCTCTGAGCAGAGAGCCCGACGTGGGGCTCGATCCCAGGACCCCAGGATCATGACCTGAGCCGAAGGGAGACACTTAACCAACTGAGCCACCCAGGCGCCCCAATAGTAGAATTATTAAACCTAAAATTCCCATTGATCTTACGTGATTCTGGAGAAAATTCTAAGAGTTTTTTTTTTTTCTTTCTTTGAGAAAGACAGAGTTTTAAAGAACTATTTAGCAAGTTAATGGGTCTATAATTCTAAGATTACAGGGCCTTTCCATTACTTGTTTGTTTCAGGTTGTTTGTTTTGCTTTTCCATTTTTTTGGTTTTGTTTTGTTTGAAGATAAAGTAATACACCTTGAATCTCAAATTAGAGACCACTATGTGAAGAGCCAGTACGGATAAACATTTTTACAAGAACAGGAACTTAACAAGTCTGACAAGGAAGAAATCTCCCAGGGCTCTTTTCAACTTTAAGCCATTGGTCAGTTGTTATAAAATGGATGGAATTATATAGGATCTCAATCTGAGAAGGTATAAAAATAAACAATGTACAGCTGAAAAAGATAAGCTTGTTCCTGCACCAACGGCAAAATTTGCTGCATATTTCCCAGACAGAAGTCCCATAGGTGGGAATACATAATGTCCAAACTTAAGCATTATTAGACTTGTTCACTGAACCTCCCATTTGTCAGATACTAAAAACCACGTTTTTTGAAATAGTCAAGTGACCTGAAATTGGGACAACATCAAATTTTTATCGGTGTAGAAAAGATTCTCTACACTATTATACATTTACCAGACTAACCTTTTCCTGATAACTAAGATTTTGGTAATAAATATAACAACACTCAAAATACAAAGAGCTGCTGGGACACTTTACTTTTTGCAATCTAGCCACTACCTACCTTCCTTTTCCCACAACTGCTTTCCAAAACCCTAATTACCTCCCAGGCATCAGACCCCATTTCAGTGTTTCAGTCCTTATTCTCTTGACACTTCAGGAGTGATAGGTCACCCCTCATTCCAGAAACCTATCATCTCTGAGCCTCAGGTTCTCTGGTTGTCCTACTTCTATTACCCCTCTGTGTTTACTTCCTCCTCCTGTCCTAGCCATTGATCTTCTCTAGTCACTCAGTCTCTTCCTCTAGATCCTAGTAATTTTAGAGTCTAGAATCTCATTCTGTTCCATGGTGATGCAACATCCCTATGTAGATGACTCCTATATCAGCATCTCTCATCTCAATCTCTCTCCAAAATTTCTAGTGTAGCCAATTGAACATCAGTCAAAATGCCTCACAACCACTTCAAACATTACATATTTAAGAAATCAAACTCCTTTGCCTTCCAAAATAACTGCTTCCTTTTTAAATAAGCATTACTAATAGCCAGTCTTTCTGAATTAGAAGTCATCTTTGATTCTCTTCTTCCTTTGTCCAGTATCTTATCAATTACCAAGTTCTGCTGATCCTTAAAGATCAGAAAGCTTGTAGTGAAAGAAAAACGATTCAAACCTAAGTCTGTTAAAACCCCAAAAAGACAGGTTTCAGTACACTGTCCTTGCTTTGAAAGGGAAAAGGAGACACACCATGCACCTTGGATAGAATGTATCCATGAGGCGTAAGAAAATAAAAATTATGGTCCCTAGGGTCTAACGATGGTAGTGATGAAAATGGTAATAATAAATACTATGAGTTGTCACTTATTGAACTCTTGCTAAATATCTTGTACCCTACAAGGGCCTTTATATACATTTTTCTTATCTAAAGCCTATTACAAGCCTGTAGGGTTGTTACTGTTAATAATGTCCATTTGAAAGTTAAGAATATTGAGGCTCAAAGATTTGCACAAGATTACCCAGTTAGATTGGACAAAGGTCCTTGAATGCTTAACCATTTTGCTAAAATCTCTTCTGTTGTGTTTGTGTACATGTTTTACCTCACTCAGATAAAATTAAGCTTTTAGGGGCAGTATTACGTCTGGTTCATCTTTTGTATTCTCCATTGCTATCCACAGTGTCTTTTACATGTAGGGCTCCCAAAATGTTTGCTAAATGAGTAAATGTAATCTGCTGTGCTACTGGCTACTTATACCTAAACCATATAGTCCCAGGACATGTGTTTTTAAAAAAAATTGGGAGGGGGGCTGGCTGTCATTGTTTTTCTTCTCGGTTCCTTCTTGCAATGTTTAATCTGCTATGGTTTAATTTACACAAGTCTAGGTCAACAGGCCAAGGAGAAAATTCTGTGAGATCTGAGACAATCCCCTACTCTTCATATCATCCTCCTTCCCAACATCTGATCAACCTTTAATTTTTTACTCTGAATTTGATTTCTAGAATGTTTGAGGTCTCAAAAAGACAGGCCTCAGTGTAAATTGGTCACTACTTTAAGTGGTTTTTTTTAGGGAGAAGAACAGCTAGGAATATATGCTGTACCAGAATTCAGTTTATAAATTCCAATTACATTACAGTTGTAACTAAAACACATGCTTTAAACCAATATTCACACACACAAAAACGGAAAGACACTGTCACTACACACAAAATAATTTGGTTGCATAAATATTTTATTATATTCCTTTGAGTATATCAATAGTATAAGAAGTTCCAGGGCCAGGAGAGGTTCACAAATATGCTTGCTGGTAGTTTTAAAGAAAATGTTGGAATAAGTGATCAAGTTACACACACACATAATTCACCAGAAAATAGTAATGAAATAGCATAAGTAGAACTTTTTTTTTTCATTTTTAGTCTATCTTGTTATAAAGACACTGTTTTCAAAATTGAATAACAAACAAAAAAGCTCTTCTTTGCTGCCCAGTCAATATGTAAGAGGATGATAGGGAAGCCTGAGTTAACTGCATTAAGATAGCACCTTTAAGTTTATCATTTTGACTTAAAAATAGTTTATTACTTTGGTTGCAAAAAGTACTTCACATTTCTACCTAAATGCAAAAACTCATACTGATTTAAGTGAAATACATTATAACTATATATTTTCCTTTGACAAAGAGCAGCTGGCTCTTTTAACTTTTTTAACTTTTTTTTGCTTCTGGTAATGGAGATTATCCTAATACAGCATAGGAAAAATGTATATATCCATCATATAGGCATATATAATTTGTTGGAATTGGAGATGATTCATTACTTAAGGATCTCACAAACACCTACTCAATTCACTCAAGTAAATAATCAAATTTGCCACTTTCTGATACATCTACAAAAGTAATTAGGAAAAAAAATTCTGAATTCTAATGTTGCAATTACCTTTAAATATAAAATTCCATCTCTGAATTGTGAATAATCAATATTAAGAATGAACATTTTTGATAGTGAGGATTTATCAAATCTAGCCTCCTGGAGGAAATTAAGGTTTCTAGAGGAGCAATTTTAATTATGCTTTAGTAAAGTCTACCCCAAAAAGTTAGAAACTAGTCTTTTTCTGTATCAAAACAAACCCAAGAAGAAAATAACTATTTTTAAGAATTTTTAATTTATCTCAAAAATTATAGCTTACAAGTTGAAATAATTACCTGCAATTTTAAAATAATTTATCTGAAAGCTATGCATTTACTTAAGTACGTTATATCAGGAAACAGATAAATGAAAGACAAGTCAAGGGTTGCCAAAATCCCAGTTTATAGTTGTAAATTCCTAAGGTTTTAAAGCACGGCCACAGGCTAATTGCCCAAAGACCTGCTGCCCACCGACATTTGCGGAGGACTGAAGTTAATAGCAAGGCATGTCAATTTACTACAGGCAGCTCTTGGTGTGACATTTTGACAAAAGAACTGGGTCAGGTTACAGCCTGTTCCTATTATCACAGCAGTCTAGATTTATGGTTTCTAACACCAGCCCTACAAGAAATAATGGAAATGATGACAACAACAATCCCTGCTAGACAACAGACTACAGAAAAGCATGCAATAAACCACAGTCTGAAGTGACCAGAAAACTAAACATCCCTGACAATACTTAAAACGTGAGGCAGGTGTCAGTAAATTATTCATTTAAGTATTTCTAGAACCTCTCAAAATCTCAACCCAAAAAAATCTCAAATCAGAATTTCTAAACTAAAATAAAGCAATATTTAAAGGTACTTACCAGTATCAAGTACTGCATTTTAATTCTTTTAATAACTACCAAAGATAATGCGTTTCATTTGAGCAGTTTTATGAAACTCTACCAAGTCAATAAAAAATAAAGATAATACTGATCATTATTTTTCAAATAACATTAAAGTATATTGAGAAATACTCCAAATAATATTTTAAATCTTTCAAATGGAAGAAAAAAGACAACAGTTTCACAGCAAAAAGCATGTTTACAACTGTACAGTGAAGCAAGGTAACAGAAAAAACACATGTGATTCAATCACAGTCAACTTTAAATATATAAACAAAATCTTAAACTAGCTAAGAATGATGAAAAGTGACCAAATGATAAAGAAAATAAGAACTCTCTCAATACACATACCAAATTTAAAAGACTATGTCAAGGTTACAAGGTACATACCAAGCAAATGAAGCTGTTTATGACTGGAATTCTGAACCAGTTAACCCTTATGAGAAACGGAGGTTGAGAAAAATCAAATATGTCTAAAGACAAGAAGCAAAGCGAGTCCCACCAACTGCTCCCTGAGAAAAGAAAGTATCTTAAAGGTATGCCCTAGAATTGCAATATATCTGTCCCTTCTGAAGTTTACAATGGCACATTACCACAAAAGGTGGGCACTCTCTTTCCGCTCTTAGAACAATTTGCTCCTATAAACTTAGGAAGGGGCAGAGCCACAGCCATAAACACAGGTCACAAGTAGTAGGTAGTCAAATGCTATCTTCAAATGTTTCCCAGCTCTTTACTCATAAAAAAAAAACTTATTCTTTTTTTCTTCTCCTTGGTTAAATAAGGAATTCATCTAGCTTAGGGAGAGGAGTATGAAATTAAATTGAACAGCACCATCATATAAACTGCTTAAAAGATTCCCAAATCTTTCACTTTTCACGCAACAAGATATCCTCATTTATTACATCAAAACCTTTCCGCCACACGCCCAAAAAATGAAAGTAGGGGAAAAGTTTAGGGATATATGTTTAGTAGAAACCATTCAACTTAAAAATCACTTGTATTTTTATTTCCAAGGTGGCCAAGGTTTACTTAGATTGGACAACATAAAGACAAAATAAGCAAAAACGCCTTACTCATGAAAAGCAAAAAATATATATATGCACATCACAAATCTTAGATGGTTTCTAAAATTTTTTTCAAGTTATCTGGCTTTAAGAACCATCACCTCTGTTATCTTTTTTAAAATGAGATGTTATTTTTTAAAAATGAGATGTTATCACTATAGTAAAGTAACCAAAGCCCAAGCTAGTTAGAGACTTGGAACACTTACCACTAAATTATACCAACCCATTCTAACATAAGATAAACAGCAGTGGTTTCTTTCAACTATTTCCCTAAGACAAAAGGATCACAAATATTAAGACCCCAACCCAGGGAAGGGCGAACTTTTTCTTTCAAAATCATCAACATCAGCCATTTTCAAAATTTCCAGGTTTTTGGTTCCTGAAATTAACTATCACTTCAAATCCTAAGATATTATATAGTAATTTTCCAGACATCAAAAATGTCCTTAAAATTCTTAGGGGTGCTTGATTTGCTCACTCCAAGCTACAAAACATCTCCTGGCAATGCCAGACCTATATTCACAACCACAGCCTCACAGCTCTAACACTGATGGCTGGCAGAGCTCACTTTGTTCATATCTTGTGTATCCTAAAAACCAGGAATATGACTATGAGGAGACAATGAAACTTCCAGAGAGGTGAACTAAAAGAGAAAATGACCTCAGATTTCCATTCACAGCTGGAATCAGAACACAGCCGGCATAAAGGGGAAAAGGGGAGCAGACAGGGTAACCTGGCAAAAAAAAAAAAAAAAAAAAGACTAGAGGCGACTAATAACTCAAATAGCAGAGGATCCCTTACATCCTCCAGTGTTCCAGTTACTAAAGCTACAACAATCATTTCTATTGACCCAAAGAGAGGGGCAATAAAATAGTCAAGTGAAATTTTCCTCCTCCCTCCCTCTCCCCACCCTCTCAAGAGCTCAAACTAAAATTGTGATTTGGATTTTCCTTAAGTGGAACAAGAGCTATGTCATTTTCATTCAAAAGACTAGGTATTTACTCAGCCTTTTCAAGGCACTTTACTATCATCAATTACTTCTCCGTGAGGCAGCGCAGGATTACCCTGACCATTTCACTGATGCGGAAACAGACACCAACAGCAAAGGGAACGGGGGCAGGAAGAGGGGAGATAGGAAGCATCTGGGGGGAACAGACAGGCAGCTAAAAAGGAACAAACCCAAAAGAAAATGAGAGTCACATCGGGCTTATAGCTGGCCATCCTAACCCTTGTTACTTTTTAGCTCGGAGATTTTTGAAACATTTTGAAAAAAGAAAATGCTCTAACTTATGAGTCAGTTAATAGTTAGTTAACAAACTAAACTACTTACTTGGTCATAGAAGCGAAGTTATTTAGCATTAAAAAAACCTCAATCTCCAGAGCACATAGAGATTTCAATTTATACCAATAATTCACTTTTCTTCCCAAGCCTAACCAGTATGTTTATCTGTTTGACCTAGAAAATAATCTCATAAAAATGTATAGCTTTATTTAATCATAAAGATGCACAAAGTTAATATCAACCCAAGTAACAAATAATTCAGTTACACCCAGAATTTTTTTAGAGAATTATAACCAAAATACCGATTCCCTGAATTTGCCCTTGAAATAAAATAACTACTTGTTCTACATTCATATTGATTTTCTTAGCTATAACTTTGAAATTTTCAGGAAAAAACTACTGATGGGCAGCCTTAAACACCCAGAAGCCAACATTCATAGCCTCTGAATAAATGCACCTTGAACTAAACTCCATACTACAGACAGCACAGGCACTTCAAAAAGATGTATTGATTGAAACAAAAAGACTAACCAGTTGCCTCATAAGAAAAACTGATAACACCTCTTTAAGACTGACTCCAATGTTTTTTGTACATATCATGACATCATTAGCTTTAAAGCAACCTCACACATAATGTAGTTCAGTTACATTAATCTTTTTTTCCAAACAATTTCAAAACAAATCAGGTTCTCTAAAGGAAACAGGTACACACCCTTAAGCTTATAAGGTTGTATGATATATATGTTATTCATTCAAAAGTTTCAAAGCTGTTTTAAATGTGTTTAAGTTTTTGAAAAGATCTTTCAGACTGTTTTGAAGACTGTGGATAAAACTATAGCCAAACAAATACAAAGCATCAGGTGAGTGCTCATAAATTCACTCCATTTTCTAAATCCCAAGTGGACTTTTTTCCAAAAGCTTATTTTCGCATTCCTCCCATTAAATATACAAAACCAAAGACGGCAGAAAAAAAAAAATCATCCCTGGAAATACGTTATTTAATGAGTAATTAAGAAAAAGAATGGCAAGAAAGGCAAAATTGTGATTACTGAAGAACATTCCCAAGCACTGCTATTGAAAAGAATTAAATGAATCTATGAACTATTATAATACAATTGCTTGTCATAGGAAGTTGTATTCCATAAATGATATACATCTTATAATACTGTTTCCCCAAAACAGTAATATGAATAGCTCTGGGAGCATTAAAAATGCAGCAGCATCTGCAGCTATCTTGGTAAAGAAAACTATCCCGGATAATTTTGTAAATCATATGATCATAAGTATCCACTTTTCCCTGCCTTACCTTCCCCCTACTAGCAGATCCATTCACTTTCCAGAGATATCCTGAAGTCACCTTAACATATAATTCATAAAAGCTAATCTAATTCTTCAAGATAAAGGCTAATTTCAAGTTATAATCACACTTTGTAATCAATGACAAATGTTTTACAACCTTTAAAAACATCAATAGTCTTAAACGGGGATTTGTAAATACCAGTGCTGGCCAAACATTTGGGGGCCGAGGGAGGGGGCAAATTATAGACCTCAAATCTATGTACAACCTCAAGGCGCAAAATCTATTAAATTCGCCTGCTCGCTCTCCCTCTGGCGATTTGGTGATTTACACCAGGATGCAGCAAGCACAACCACTAGTCAGGTGGAAAAAGCAAGAACGCTGTCCCTTAAAAGCACCAATGGTCCCTAGACCAGATCATGCCGCGAGAACACAGCGACCGCCCCGCAGCTCCTCGGGAGAGTTGGAGCCCCCTCTCCTCCCCCCAGCCACACACGCAAGGAGGGCCGCGCCCTCCCGCCCCACTTCTCCCCCGAGGGCTAGCAACCGGCGCCCCCCACACACACAACCTCCCAAAGCCCCGGGGCGCGAGTCCGATGGGCACCTGGCACCCGGACCGAGCCCGCGCTCCGCCACAGGCGCATCCTTCCGGGCTAACGTTTCCCTCCCAAACTCCAAAAGTTATCTCACAACTCCCCGGAAGGCAACCGGGCGGGCTTCAGCCCAGACCACGCAAAGTCATCGCTGCTCCGCAGCCCCACCGGCGCTGCCCCGGGGCCCCAGCTCAGCCCCGCAACCCAGCTCCACCCACAGCAAGAGGATGCTCAAGAGGGTGCTGTCCGCGCTTCGGGCCAGGGGGCGGCTAGAGAGCGACAGGGCAACCAAACGCCGCGCAAGGGAAGGGCTCGTGACCGGCGACGGGGCCCCGGGGGAATGAGAGGGGCTGCGCAAAAGCAGCTGTGGGGCGTCGTGGAGGGCGCTAGGTGGGGCAGGGGAGCCCTGGCCTCTGAGGTGAGGCTGCCAAAGGTGGGCCACGGGGGTGCGGGGCCGCGCCAAGGCCGGACCCCGCGGGGCGGTAAGGGGGCGTTACTCGCGCGGGACGCGCAGCGGAGGGCTCCCGGCCACCCGCCCGCCCTCGGACAACGACCAGAGACCGGATGCCACGGCTCCGCCTCTCTGCCCCTCACGGGGCCCAGAGTCGCCACGCACCTCGGGTCTCGTCGGCGAAAGAAGCCAAATTGTCACACTGGTCCCGCGAGCCGGTACCGGTCTTCACACCGCCGCCGCCATGTTTGAGAAGCCGCGCGCGGAGCCGCGCATGCCCCGCAACCGCCACCACCGCCCCGCCCCCGCCCCAGCTGGCCCGCGTGCCCTGCGGTTGCCGCAAGCACGCCCTATGACCGCTGCCGCGTGCGGGGCCCGAGCTGGGGGTGCCGCCGGAAGGCAGCGTGAGCGGCGGCGGGCGACGAGACGCTGCAAGACCAGGAAAGCCCTTGGTAGTTTTCCTCCATCCTCCCCCCACCATTTGCCCTCCCGCCAAAAAGAAGCCAGTTGCAGCCCATGCACCCAAGACTGTGATGGGCCCCCTACTGAGACCCCGGGTCTGCATCAAGTTCCATCGCGGGAACTCGCTCCCCTTGGCCATCGCCTTTGACTCTTCGGTTACCACCCACACTGGCCACGCACCGAAAAGGCAGGCGCTTCCCTAGGAACTGAAGCAAGTTCGATGAGCAAGGAAAATGCAACTCTTCAGAGCAGCTTGAGCAAAGCCACTCCTTCGCGGGTTGCAGCATATTCCTTGAAACAGTTTTTTTTTTTTTTTCATGGGTTTTTGCCACGCATTCCCCTCCAGCTCCACATTCTGTATTTAGTTGTTCCTAAAAACCCAGGCTTGAGCTAACGGGGCTAGGTTAACCCGGATGGGAAAATAATTTGCTCACTGCTTTGAGAGTGCTTGGGAGCGTCCTCGAGAATGCATTTTGGGGTCTCCTCTGCTGTATCTTCCTCGCCCGGAGGCGAGCGGTTGTGCAGGTGGAGGTCGCACCGAGGGGAAGGGGGCGGTCGTAAAAATAACCTAGAAACAGCCCACGGCTCTCCCAGCACAAAATGTAGCTAACAGAAAACCCGAGAAAAACATCCCATCCCTCGTTGTGAGGCTGGGTATAAGCAGATTTAAAACTTTTGTTTGAAAAATAATACAATGTGCTGTGTTAGCGAAAAGTAACCCATTGGCAGGCCTTCTCTCTCGAACTCTGTAAAGCTGGATGTAGGTTTTTCATTTGTGATCTCCTTAACTTAGCATATAGGACATACTGTATTTTTAAAATCATAATTAGGAAATCGAAGCCTTAAACAAACAACGCGGAATATATCCATTTTCCGCAATACAGAAATTATTTTCATACAGGACTTTTGCAATATTAAACGAAGGCCAAATTAAAGCGCTTTTTTATTGTATCTAAGCATTGACGAATGGCACAAAATCAAACTGCCGAAATAAATGTTAGTGCAAATTTCGTAAAAACTTTAAGGAGAAACAGAAAACCTAGGCCACTGTTATGCAAATATTAAAGAGAGATTTGGCCTTATCGATCTATAATATATACCATGTAGAAGGGAATGTTGAAATGGTCCAAGATGAAGGTTCAAAAATGTTTTTAAAAACCAGAAGGGTATCTTCAAGAGAAAAAAAAATTAAACAGTTTAATCTAAGCAGACCCTTAGTATGGGCTATAGCAGGGCTTGGAGGGATGAGGGGACTTAAATTTTTAATTACTGACCATTATCTTTCTAATCTTGATGCAATGGAAATATTTGAAATTCATCTTTACATTCTGTATTAGAAAGACTTGGGTTGTCACTTATGCAACGTTTACACCTATGGACTCTTTATCAAGTTGGAGAAATACTACTCTGATTGTTAAATTGCCTGTCTGACGGGAGCCTCATCTACTTCCCATATTCCCGTTTTTAATATGAAATTACTGAAGCCCTTTCTCTAAAAATGTACTTCGCATTATCTATATTAGAACATCTTATCAGTAGTACCTACATTCATCAAAGCATTTATAGAAGTGTGACTCTGTTATGTTAAATATGAGTTATTGACAATGATGACAGCTATCATGTGCTGAGAATCCTGCTAGCCTCTTCAGATACATAATTGTTGATTTTCATCATATTCTTTCACAAAGTTCTTAGGAGGTAGGTGCCCTTATTCCCAATTTATAGATGAGGAAGTCGAGTATTAAATAGCAAATTAGTGGCAGAATCAGCTTCTGAACATATATATACCTAAACCTTTCCTATCCCTTTTACCCTGTCCTGAATCATATACTTTCATTGTAGACTATGTGTATAAGCATTTAATAATAATCATTTTATGTACTTTTACTCTGCTTTTCCTTTTCCCGCTTTACCAAAATAAACTTGAGACTGCTTTTTAATGCTGTTAGCATAGGTCAGAACATGACTGATTCTTTTACATTATATGGAAGCACCTTGAACATAGTAGGAATTTGGTAAATATTTGTTAAATGACTGAATGGATGAATGAATACCTACTGTTATGACATTCAATTAACTTTGCCTAGAAAACATGAAATATCTGAACTGAAAGAATAAGAACTAAGGCTGGTAAAATCCAAATTTTCATGATTATTTTTCAAGTCTCAGATTTGTTTCTGTCCATTTGCTCCTATAGTTCTGACTCAGCCCAAAACCTGTGACAACCTTAAAAAAGATCCGTCATCCTCACCCTGCCCAAATCCAATACAAAATACTCTTGTATCACAAATGTGTTTGATTACTTCCTTTTGTACCTTTCTTTAGAATTTAATATTAATCCATCAGAATAAAAAGATGGTCTTCTTTCCTAGATAAACAAAATTTAATCTAGATTTCCATCAGCACACATGTTTATATTGAAATGATATTACTTTCATAGGTAAAGTTAACGTTTCAGGATGATTAGTGAAGGCTCCCTCTAGTTTTCCCACTTCATGCACTCCTTTCTCCCCAAAACTAAGAAGCCTAACTAAAGCTGGTAGAGGCTAGAGATCCGAGGTATACCTGGTAAACTCACCAGTCATATTTTCACCTTAGTGAAAAAAGTCCATATAGTAGATTCTAAATAACAAATTAACATAGTAACTAAGTTGACAAACATCTTCAGATCCTTGTTTCTAACAAATTGCCCTTTTTCCCCTATTAAACCAAGAACACATATCAGTAAGATATAAATTGTTTCTAGTATTGTTATTGATGGTTACATTAAACCTCTTTTCTTAACTTCAAAATAGTAACTTCTTGGAAAAATATCAATAGGTGAATAGAGACTGTCTTAACAAGACGACTGTCTTGTCAAAGGACAAAGCTATATTAGGAGGTCTGAACTCTTGTCTTGAATCCCAAGTCTGTCATCCACTAAGTAGATTTCTTTAGAATCTTTCCATGCCTCAGCTTTTTTTCATTTTAAAACTAAGGATAATAGAATCTGCCACACTTCACAGATGAAAAAGTGCTATTCATATCAGAAAACAAAACCATGGTCTTTCCTTAATGGATCCCACGTTTTGTTTTGCTTTTTAAAGATTTTATTTATTTATTTATTTATTTATTTATTTATTTATTTATTTATTTGTCAGAGAGATAGACCACAAGCAGGGGAGAGCAGCAGACAAAGGGAGAAGCAGGCTCCCCACTGAGCAGGGAACCCCATGCGGGACTCAATCCCAGGGCCCTGGGATCATGACCTGAGCTGAAGGCAGATGCCCAACCGATTGAGCCATCCAGGCATCCGGATCCCACATAAAAAAAAAAAAAAAAACATAAATTAGTCTTTTACCAACAAGATGTTTGAAATTGAAGCTGACTGGCCAAGTCAAGTATTTCATATGCTGTGAAAACTGGCATAAACTCAAGGAACATTATACACTACACTTGGCCATTATTCCATCCACTCAGTCCTTCACTCAAACACCAAACATTTATTGAATGCTTGTTGTATGCAGCTCTGCTGGAGGTGAAGACACCAAAATGTCTAAGACAAAGAGGAGAGAGAGAAAGTGCTCAGAGATTTTGAGATGTTCAAAAGAAGTAGGGTCTCTTATCACACCCTTCATCATATCAAACATTTTTATTTTTTTTAAGATTTATTTAAGAGAGAGAGTGTGGCAGAGGGGCAGAGAGGGAGAAGGAGAGAAGCAGACTCCCAGCTGAGCCCAATCCCACCACCCTGAGATCATGACCTGAGCTGAAACCAAGAGGGGGGCTCTTAACCAACAGGGCCGCCCAGGTGACCCTCATAGCAAACATTTTTAGATGTACCCATAGAATATCGTATAACCAGATGAATGAAATTGCAGCTGTTCGGCTGACAGAAAGTCCTTTGCACATTTAATTAAAACATTTATTAATTTTGATTTTACACTTCCTGTGCTGGTTATTCTGTATTTGAGCTATCCTCCACCCCATGAATTCTCACCCTTTGCCTTATTCTGTGCCCCAGGGGACTTAACCTTCAGTAGTGTATCACTCTCCACAGCTGGTCGGGCCAATGGCAGGTACCATCAGGAGTAATGGAAGTCACATATATTGCCGGGGGGGGGGGGGGGAGGTTTTTTCCCAANAGCCCTTCCTGCCTAGGGTCTCAGTCTGGTGGTAGCAGTGGCTCCATGACAGCTCTGGGCAAAGGCTTCCCTTTCTGGGGTTCGTCCTCACTGGGTCTTCGGGAAGTGGGAGAAATGGGTACAGCTTCCAGTTTCTCCTAATCCCTGGACAACTTCAGCATCCCTTGTTAGTTCCCTTAAACCTCCCCACACCTCTGTAAATAATTCATTCAATTCTCTTCAAAACCACATGTGACTGTACTTTCTGTTCCTGCTGGGACCATTATTGAAATGGTTCTCTTTTCATATATCGAGCCAACCAATTGATAGGATAGGGTAGGGTCTTCAAACATTTCTGTAAGCCCTTTGAGAATTTATATTCAAGGCACTGTGTAGAGCAACTACAGGGTTCACGACCTGTTATATGTAATCAAGTCGCTATAATACTGTGAAATTAGAGTGGATAAAATCAACTCAGGTCTTAGAGTGAAGATTAAAAAAGATACTGTATGAAAGCACCTAAATGCTGCCTGTTGATTGATAATAAACACTCCACAATTATTAGTTCCCCATGTGCCTATTTCTTAAGAAGGTAAAAGGTGACATTTGAACTGAAAAGGGGAGAATGAAAAGTTTGCCAAATAGACATGGACGTGGAAGCTCATCGGGAACAGCACGTGTGCAAGGTAATGAAGTCACTGCATGGTGTTTGAACAGTGGAAGATTCATTGTGCCTAACAAAATAAGAAAGGGCCAATTGAGAGAGGACTTTGAGGGCCAGGCTAAGGTATTTGAACCTTATTCAGTGAATGACGGGGCACCTTTGAGAAAAGTTGTAGAGGGTTGCAGATCCCTGCAACTACTCTAGCTGCTGCTGCAACTTGGAGGGTTCTGCCCACCTCTCCCAATGAAAGTCGCACCTCTGCAACCTGAGAGCAGTCTGAGATGGGGTGAGTGCTGGCAGGCTACTGGTCATCCAGCAGCCGACCTGGAGCGCGTGGGCTGGAGTGGGCAAAGGCTGGGGAACAGTCAGAGCACTTGGGGTTTGATGGTCACAGGGAGGGGGATGAGGACTAGAGCAAGCACTGAGACAGCTGGACTGACAAGCTCCCAAGGCCACTTCAACAAATACAGTATCAGGGCACGTGGGTGGCTCAGTACGTTAAGTGTCTGCCTTCTGCTCCCCTCATGATCCCAGGGTCCCGGGATCCAGTCCCATGTCGGGCTCCCTGCTCAGGGAGTCTGCCTCTGCTTCTCCCTCTCCCTCTGCCCCTACCCCCTGGCTCATGCTCTCTCGAGCTCTCGTGTGCACTCTCTCTAATAAATACAATCTTTTAAAAAATTGTTTAAAAATTTAAAAAAAGGGGGCGCCTGGGTGGCACAGCGGTTAAGCATCTGCCTTCGGCTCAGGGCATGATCCCGGTGTTATGGGATCGAGCCCCGCATCAGGCTCCTCCACTGGGAGCCTGCTTCTTCCTCTCCCACTCCCCCTGCTTGTGTTCCCTCTCTCGCTGGCTGTCTCTATCTCTGTTGAATAAATAAATAAAATATTTTTAAAAATAAATAAATAAATAAATAATTTTTAAAAACCAAGGATGGTATTGTCCTGGGCTTTTATTTTTTTTTTCAACTGAAACTTTAACCTACATGCAATAAAGTGCACAAATCATAAATGTACAACTCAATTAAGTTTTGCACAGGTATGCACCTATGTACTCATACAGACATCAAGGTATAATTTTCAGCACCCCAGAAAATCTTACGAATACTCCTAGTCAAGAAGACTACCAAGTAACCATTATTCTGGCTTCTATTATTATAGATTAGTTTTGCCTGTTCTTGGATATCTTATCAATGGAGGACTTATACAGTACATCCTCTTTTGAGTCTAGCTTCTTTCACTTCACAGCATGTCTCAAGAGTCACCCCTGTTGTTAAAGCATCACCCTCATACTTACCAAGTCTTACAGACAATTTCGTTGTCCTCTCTTTTCCACTAGCCATTCTTTTTCATTAAAGCTACTGTAATTTGTCTTACAATTATTTTCTCCTCTTTCTTATGATGACTTCTCTTTAAGGCAGTAATTTGGCCCCCAATTATATTAAACCTTACTATTTTGATAGTGAAAGCTTTGCTTTGTTCAAAGTCAAGGGCAGGTTTCACCTCATACCTGTGCCAGGTACTGTGTAGGTAAACTATTGACCCTTCTCATTTGGGTCCACTGTCTAAACACAGATTTGTAAACCAACATGGTAGTTGGGAAGACAAATATTTAGAGGCCCTTTACATTCCATGTATTCCATAGATTTGAGCAGTTGGGCTTTGTTTATTGCTTGCACCTGCCTTGCCAAAAACACACAAGTAAAAACTAAAACAAACCACCAAGAGAAATTGATTGGAAAAGTTGAAAGGCAAACTAACATAGGTAATAATGGATATAATAGCAGGCAACAGTATCTGACAAAAGGAAGAGTATAACTAGGGGAGTATGAGTTCAAGAGAACAGGGAAAATGGTGGAGAGAATTGGTCACCTGCCTACCCTTGAAGGCCAACGTGACTGGGAGCCTAAGAGATAGCATACAGCATTTTTTTGCCCTGTGAACCATGCACAGCCCTTTGCTCCTTGACCGGTTCAATTCACTCTTTCTGTTCTTTTGTGCGTACTGCTATCTTTGCTGGTTTACCTCTTCCCCTTCCCTGGGGCCTCACACCATTCATTCCCCTTCCATCCCCTGTCCTTCCTGGGCTGGCCTCCTTAGGTCTTCTTGAGTCCCAGTGCCACCTTAATAAACGGCCCCTCTCACTTCTGGCCCTAATAATACTTTCACTCCGAATGTGTTACCACTCCTATTATAGCTAGAATTTCACCAACCTAGGTCTTTGGAAGTCTTCTAAGTTATAATAGTTAGACTTAACTATTTTTTTTTCTTATGTGTGTATGTGTTTAATTTTTTAAATACACGAAAGTAGGGGTGCCTGGCTGGTTCAGTCAGTAGAGAATGAAACTCTTGATCTTGGGGTTGTGAGTTTGAGCCCCTTGTTGGGTGTAGAGATTACTTAAATACAAAATCTTTAAAAACAAAGGGGCACCTGGGTGGCTCAGTCAGTTAAGTGACCAACTCTTAATTTCGGCTCAGGTCACAATCTCAGCATCATGAGATCAAGCCCTGTGTCAGGCTCTCTCCACACTGGGCATGGAGCCTGCTTGAGATTCTCTCTCTCCCTCTCCCTCTGCCCCTTCCCCCACTTACACTCTTTCTCCCTCTAAAATAAATAAATAAAATCTTTTTAAAATAAATAAATTAATTAAATACACAAAAGTAGAATAGTGGGGCGCCTGGGTGGCACAGCGGTTAAGCGTCTGCCTTCGGCTCAGGGCGTGATCCCAGTGTTATGGGATCGAGCCCCACATCAGGCTCCTCTGCTATGAGCCTGCCTCTTCCTCTCCCACTCCCCCTGCTTGTGTTCCCTCTCTCGCTGGCTGTCTCTATCTCTGTCGAATAAATAAAATCTTTAAAAAAAAAAAAAAGTAGAATAGTATAATGGACCCTATGCACCCATCACTCAGCACCCACAATTATGGCCAATCCTGCCTCATCCAGACCCCTCTGTAATCTACCCCGACCCCTATTATTTCGAAACAAATTCTAGACATCATATCATTTATTTTGTAAATATTTAGTTGTATATAACTAAAAGATGACTCTTTAGGGGCACCTGAGTGGCTCAGTCCGTTCAGCATCTGACTCTGGGTTTCAGCTCAGGTCATGGTCTCAGAGTCATGAGACTGGGCCCCACACCATGGTCTGAGCTGAGTGTGGAGACTACTTGGTATTCTCTCTCCCTCTCCTCCCTGCCCCCTGCTCATGTGCATGCACACAAGTTCTCTTTCAAAAAAATTTTTTAAAAAATAGTAACAGTTCACTCTATAACATAACTGTATTTCTGTTCTATTGCTGCTATGACAAATTACCACAAACTTATCAGACTAAAACAACAGAAGTTTAGGGGCGCCTGGCTGGCTCAGTCGGTGGAGCATGTGACTCTTGATCTGGGGATTGTGAGTTCGAGCCCCCATTAGGTGTAGAGATTATTTAAAAATAAAATCTTTTTTGGACTGCATGGGTGGCTCAGTCAGTTAAGCATCTGCCTTTGGCTCAGGTCATGATCTCAGGGTCCTGGGATCAAGCCCTGCATCAGGCTCCCTGCTCAGTGGGGAGTCTGCTTCTCCCTTTCCCTCTCCCCCTGCTTGTACACTTTCTCTCACTGTCAAATAAATAAATAAAATCTTAAAAAAATAAAAATAAATCTTTTTTTAAACCATATATTTTTTAAAGATTTTATTTATTTATTTGAGAGAGAGAGTGCATGAGCACACGAGCAGGGGGGAAGGGCAGGGGAAGAGGACTCTGGGATCATGACCTGAGCCAAAGGCACACACTTAACTGACAGAGCCACCCGGGTGCCCCTAAAACCTTTTAAGATTTATTTATTTGAAAGAGCTTGAGTAAGCCGTGGGAGGGGCAGGAGAGAAAGAAATCCTCAAGCAGACTCCCTGCTGAGCGGGGAAACGGAGGTGGGGCTGGATCCCAGGACCGAGTTCATAACCGGAGCTGAAATCAAGAGTCAGCTGCTCAACCAACTGAGCCACCCAGGTGCCCCCAAAATAAAATATTAAAACAAAACAAACCCCCAGACGTTTATTATATTATAGTTCCAAAGGTCAGAAGGCCAAAATGGGTAGGCAGGGCTGTGTTGTTTTTGGAGGCTCCAGAGGAGAATCGGTTTCCTTGCCTTTTCTAGCTTTAGAAAGCACCTGCATTCTTTGGCTTGTGGTTGCTTCCTCCATCTTCCAAGCCAGCAGTATAGCATCTGCCAATCTCCCTCTCTCTCACTCCGACCTTTGCTTCAGTTGTCACATCTCCTCTGCCTCTGACTCTCCTAACCTCTCTTTCCTCCATAAGGACCCTGTGAGGATACTGGACACACCTGGATAATCCAAATAATTTCCCCATCCAAGATCCTTAATCACATCTGCAAAGTCCCTTTTGCCACATATTCACAGGTTCCAGGGATTAGGATGTAGGGGAAAGGCATTATCCTGTCTACCACAATACCATAATTAAAAATAGATTTCAATACATAATTAGAAATAATTTCTTAACATCATCAAATATCCATTCACTATTCAAATTTTCAATTGCCCCATAAAATCTCATGTATCTTTTTACACCTTAGGTTAAAAGGAAAAAAAGGATGCAAATAAGGTCCACACACTGCAATTGAATGATACGCCTTTGAGGTCCCTTTTAATCTACAGATTCCTCCTCCATCTCTCTTTTTTCCTTGCAATTTATTAGCTGAAGAATCTTGGTTTCCCATGGTCTAGACTTTGCTAATTGCATCCCCATAGTTTAATGTGTTACTTTAGATTGGTAATTTAGAGCTTGGTAAGATTCGAGTTCTATTTTTTTTTTTTTCTGCAAGACTGCTTCCTGGGTAGTATACTGTGTTCTTCCATCAGGAGGCACATAATGCCTGGCTGTCTCTCATTTTGTGATATCAGCAGATGTTGATGTGCAGTGCCTCAATCTTCCAGGTCAACAGTTCTCAAAGTGTGGTCCTCAGACCAGCAGTATCTGCTTCACCTGGAAACTTATCAGAAATGCCAAGTCTCTGGGGACGGCTGGGTGGCTCAGTCAGTTGAACGTCTGCCTTTGGCTCAGGTCATCATCTCAGGTTCCTGGGATCGAGCCCCGAGTTGGGCTCCCTGCTCAGTAGGGAGTCTGCTTCTCCCTCTCCCTGCCACTCCCCCTGCTTGTGCTCTCTCTCAAATAAATAAATAAAATCTTTAAAAAAAAAATCAAAAGAGAAATGCCAAGTCTCAGGCCTCACCTCAGACTCAATGAACCAGAAATGCTAAAGTGGGGGCTAGCAATCTGAGTTTTAACAAGTCTTCTAGGGGGTTTTGATGCAGGTTAAAGTTTGGGAAGCTTCACTGTTAGTTCATCAAGGGATGCCCAAAGCGGAGATTTAAGACTGACATTAACTCAAAAGGGTTTAGGCAAAATAAAGAAAAACCTCCAGAAGAAAGTACGACCATGCTCAAAAGATGCAGCTAGAAGAGCAAACACATTTTTAAGTAATTCAAAAGGCATAAATGTGCAATCAACACTGCTTCATTGAAAAACACACATTAGAAAAACCAAACTCACAAATACAACACACTGGTGGTTGTGCAGCAGGGCGCAGGGAAGGCTGAAATGGGTGAAGGTGGTCAAAAGGAGCAAATTTCCAGTTATAAGATAAACAAGTCTTGGAGGTGTAATGTATAGCGTACGGACTATGGTTACTAATACCATACTGTATATTTGAAAGTTGCTAAGAGAGCAGATCTTAAAAGTTCGTATCACAAGAAAAAAAAATTTATAGCTATATGTGGTGATGGAGGTTAACTAGACTTATTGTGGCAATCATTTTGCAATATATACAGATATCGAATCATTAGGTTGTACACCTGAAACTAATATAACATCATATGTCAATTATACCTCAATAAAAAAGAAAAAGAAAACAAAAGATTGAGAAACACTGGTCTAAACCCATTAAAAAACAAAACAAACATAATAGAGAAACTCAAAAAGAAAGGCTTACTCTTTTAAAATATTTTAAAATACTTCTTTGAAATAATAGGGTAAATTCAGAATGCTTTAGAATCTACACAGTCTCTTGTCAAGATTTTTTAAAATGGAGGGGCGCCTGGGTAGCGCAGTTGTTAAGCATCTGCCTTTGGCTCAGGGCATGATCCCGGCGTTCCGGGATTGAGCCCCACATCAGGCTTCTCCGCTATGAGCCTGCTTCTTCCTCTCCCACTCCCCCCTGCTTGTGTTCCCTCTCTCGCTGGCTGTCTCTCTGTCACATAAATAAATAAAATCTTAAAAAAAAAAAAAAGTAAAAATGCATCAGTTTAAAAAAAAAAGATTTTTTAAAATGGAGAACAACAATAACATTGAGTTAATGAACAAGGGAATGGAAAGAATAAAAGGCAATGCTTTGGGCACTTTGGCATTCGAAGGCTTGAATTCAGAAAGATATAACCACAATTCAAATTATTCTGTACAGGTTTTATCGCAGTACCTCTATTTCTAACATACACGGTTTCTGAATAGAGAATAATAGAGAAAGCATGGGGAGTCAGGCGATTTGGATTAAATTTGGCTCTGCCCCTTTCTGGGAATGTGACTAATTTAAAGTACACTGGACTGTACAGTGAGTAGAAAACACCCCACCAGCCAGCCATAAGCCCTCCCAGGCTGGTCCAGACAACCTGCCTAAAGCCAGCATCTGGCATCGTAATGCATCTACAAGACACCTTGCACGTTCATTTCTCATTCAGGCCAGAAGTATTTACTGAGCCTACAACATGCCAGGTCCTGTGCTAGAAGCATACAGTCTGCAGACAAATAATCAAGTGATCTCAAGGGTAAGGGCTATCAGGTGAACACATTGATTATAGGCACCAATGGGTATTCATTTGTTGAGCAAATGGACCCTTACACGTATATAAATGAATAAAAATAACCCTTTGTGCAAAATCCTGCAAACTTTGAATATAGGACACAGTGAAATCAGACAAGCTAACATGAAATTCACTTAGAGAACATTTTCCTCCTTTTCTTAAAGAAGTTCTTTAGCTCCTGGCTTCTGGAAATTTCCACCAAACTCTTCTTCATACATTCTCAGCAAGTTGTCTTTCCAAACCTTGCCTCTAGGCATCTAGAAGGAGGAAGTCAATCAACCACATGGTCTAAAGCCCGGGGTCCAGCAGGTCTTGAATAGCATGGTGCTCTCAATGGCCTCTCTTCTCCCATCTAGTGCCAGGGACATCCACCCAGGTGCCTGAGAAGAGAAGATGGAAAGCTGTGGTTTTGTTAGGATGCTTTGTGTAAACCCAGCGTGCAAAACCTTTTTTATTATATAGTGTCAGCTAGGAAAGGGGAAAAAAAATATACCAAGCCTAAGTCTGCAAGCTTCCAAAGCACGACACAACACATTAAAGGTTTAGTGTCAGGAACAATCAGGTCCTTGTCGTCTACCCATTTGCTAGCACAGTTTCCACAAATAACAGGCAAGCTCTAAATTTTCATAAAACATTTTGGCAGCACAGGATGGGCCAGCTTTCTGGCGGTCTCTCTAAGGAAATGACTGCAAATGTTTTTTGGTGCGAACAGCCTTAAGTATTTTAAATCCTTGGTAAATAGAGTTGCCAACAGTCCCAAATATGTTTTACTAGTTCTGAATTGGACATTCAGGATGATTTTAGGGGGAGTTTTTTTCAACAAATATTTCAATAAATGAGTTATCCTAATTCCCTTTCTTAAATGTTGATGACTCTGGAAGACTTTGTAAATGAGAAACAAATTTTAGTAGCCAAATTTCAAAGGCTGAGATAAACAGAAATTTCCTAGAAAGAGCACTATAAAGGCAACATGGCTATTGAGGCTCCCAGGAGTAATATACACCCACAGTTTTTACTGTATAAGAATACTGATTTCTAGGGGCACCTGGGTGGGCTCAACTGTTAAGCGTCTGCCTTCGGCTCAGGTCATGATCCCAGCATCCTGGGATCCAGCCCCACAACGGGCTCCCTACTCGGCAGGAAGCCTGCTTCTCCCTCTCACACTCCCCTTGCTTGTGTTCCCTCTCTCGCTGTCTCTGTCAAATAAATAAATAAAATCTTAAAAAAAAAAAAAAGAATACTGATTTCTAAATCAAAGTTTTGAGTAACGAGCATAACTTTACTAACCTGAAATGATTCTAGACTTCTTTCAGCAAGTTATCCTGAAGAATGTTCTAAATCTGGCCAAAATGGTAGTCACTAGCCACATGTAGCTATTTCGATTTCAATTTCAATTAATTTAAATGAAATAAAATTTAAAATTCAGTCCCTTAAAAAATAAAATAAAATTCAGTCCCTTAGTCATATTAGCCTCATTTCAGTGCTGTACAACTGTATGTGCCCAGTGGCTGTGGTACTGGACAGTGTAAGACATTTGTACCTCAAAGAAAGTCACACTGAACAAAATTGTTCTAAATCCTTACTACTCAAAGGGTAGGCCAGCAGCTTCAGCAGCATCCAAGTGCTTATTAAAAACACAGAATCCAGAGCACCTGGGTGGCTCAGTCATTAAGCATCTGCCTTCGGCTCAGGGTGTGATCCCAGAGTCCTGGGATCGAGCCCCCCATCGGGCTCCCTACTCCGCTGGGACCCTGCTTCTTCCTCTCCCACTCCCCCTGATTGTGTTTCCTCTCTCGCTGGCTGTCTCTCTCTCTGTCAAATAAATAAATAAAATCTTTAAAAACAAAACAACAAAAAAAACAAAAACACAGAATCTCATGCCCCCCATAAACCCACATCAGCAGAATCTTCATTTTAACAAAAGGCCCAGACAATCTGTTGCATGTGAAAGTTTGAGAAGCACTGGTCTAAATCAGTGTTTTCCAAACTGGTTTGATCATAAGAATCACCTAGAGCACTCATTAATCACTCAGAGTCCAGGGCCTTGCCCTCCACCTACTAAATGTGACTCTTCAGAGCAGGTGTATGGAAATATGTACATTAAACAAGCACTCTAGGTGATTCTTATTAGTGATTGCATTGACATGTTTTTAAAAGTCCTCAGGATTCTGATGTGTAGCCAAAGATAAGCACCACTGCTATAAATGATTTGATCTCAAAACTGCTTCTGGTCTTAAAATTGAATATTAGATTTTTAAACAGAGGTAAAATGAAATGACATTATAAGTCAATCTAACAGTCTGTGCATCTTAGAAACTCAGCTAAAGATCCCCTTATTCTATATTCCAGGAGCTAAAACAAGAAGTATTGATGTAGGGGCGCCCGGGTGGCACAGTCGTTGGGCATCTGCCTTCGGCTCAGGGCGTGATCCCAGCGTTCTGGGATCCAGCCCCACATCGGGCTTCTCCGCTGGGAGCCTGCTTCTTCCTCTCCCACTCCCCCTGCTTGTGTTCCCTCTCTCCCTGGTTGTCTCTCTCTGTCAAGTAAATAAATAAAATCTTAAAAAAAAAAAAAAAGTATTGATGTAAGGTTTTGGCTGAGAATTTTGCCAATTTCTAGATTACATAATCAGAATTCTATATGGTATCTTTCTGGTTTTGTTATCTATGTGTGTAAATCTTGGCTTTCTGAATAAAATGATTACCTCCTTAAAGATACAAGTGAGGTTTTCTAATTTTTCTGAACCCTATAAGTCCTACCATAAAATACATACTTGTTGACTCTAACCAATAATGAGACCCAGATACAACAGAGTCACAGTATTTTAATGGCAATAACAAGCAGATAAGAAGCCCCCAGACAAGGGGTGCCTGGGTGCCTCAGTCGGTTGAGCATCCAACTTTTGATTTCAGCTCAGGTAGTGGTCTTGGGGTCGTGGGGTCGAGCCCTGCATTGGGCTCTGCTCTCATTGTGGGGTCTGCTTGAAATTTTCTTTCTCTCCCTCTCCCTCTGCCCCTCCCCCCACTCATGCACATACTCACATGTGCTCTTTCTAAAATCTTAAAAAAAAAAAAAAAGAAACCCCCAGACAAAAGACCACACACCTATGAAGAAATAACAGTCCTATAAAGATAAGGAACAGGTAACAAAAAGAGAAGTGGCAAAATATGCTATTAATAAGGAAAAGATGAGAAGGAAGTGTTCAGAATCAGAAAACAAAAGATAGGTGGTTGGTTCCCAGATATTAATTTTATTGTTACGCTTAATAACTTAACTTTTATAGCCCTAGATGCCTAGGGTAGAAAAAAGGAAAGACTTAAAATCAATTAATTATCCAACTTAAGAAGTTAAAAAAAGAAAGAATAAATCCAAGGAAAGCAGACGGAAAGAAAAAATAAAAGCAAGTGAGAATATCAATGAAATAAAAAAACAAAGATAGGATAGACTAACAAAGCTGAAAGTTGGTTCTTGAAAAAAAGGAAACACACTTAGAAATGACTCACATATTCAGTATCTGTAGATTCAGTGCAATTCCAATCAAAATTCCAGTGGGGGGGGCGGCAGGGACCTGGGTGGTGCAGTTCGTTGGGCATCCAGCTTTTTAGTTTGGGTCATGATCTCAGGGTTGTGAGGTCGAGCCCCACATCCAGCACCACACCCAGTGGGGAGTCTGCTAGAGACTCTCTCTTTCCCTCTCCCTTCCCCTCCACCAACCCACTCGCTCTCTTACTCTCAAATAAATAAATAAATCTAAAAAAAAAAAAAAAATTCCAGGGGGTTCCTTTCCTGATAAGCTGATTCTAAACTTTGTATCAGGGTTTCTCACCCTTGACAGTGTTGACATTTGGGGCCAAATAACTTTTTGTCCCGGGGAGTTGTACTTTTGCATTGTAGGATGTCTGCAGCCTCCCTGGTCTCTACCTACTATATGCCAGTAGAAACCCATCCTCCCACCCCAAGTCGTGACAATCAAAAATGACTACAGACACTGCCAATGTCCCAGGGGGAGGGGATGATAATATCACTCACAGATGAGAACAACAGCTTTGTAGCTTTAAAAGGAAGGAACCAAAAATAGCCAGAATACTTCTGAAGTAGAACAGATTGGTCTCCCAGATCTCAGGACTAATTATGAAGTTATAGTAATTAGGACAATGATATGGTACTAGAATAGACCAGCGAGCCCAGATAGAGCCCTCCTCCTGAATCACAAACCAGGAGAAGATATTTGCAATTAAGACAACTAGAATATATAAAGAACCCCTACAAATGAATAAGAACAACACAAGCAACCAAATAGGAAAATGGACAAAATTCACTGTTATGGACTAAATGCTTGTGTCCCCCCAAAACTCGTATGTTGAAATCATAACCCTCAATGTGATGGTGTAAGGATGTGGAGCCTTTGGGAGGTGACTAGGTCATGAGGGTGGAGCCCTCATGAATGAGATTGGCGCCTTCATTAAAAAGACCCCAGAGAACTCCCTTTCCATCCACAATGAGAAGATGGTCACATACAAAACAGGAAGCAGGCTCTCACCAGACACCAAATCTGCCAGCACCTTGATCTTGGACTTCTCAGCCTCCAGAACCATAAGAAATAAATTTCTGTTGTTTATAAGCCACCTAGTCTACCGTATTCTGTTATAGCAGCCTGAAGGGACTAAGACAGGCATAAATAGACGCGTCACAGAAGAGAAAACACATACGACCAATGGACATTTAGTAGATGTTAAACACCATTAATGATCAGGGAAATTCAAATCAAACCACAATGTGATGCTATTTTACACCCATTAGTTGGCAAAAATTTAAACGTCTGATAATACCAAGTGTCAAAAAGGATACAGATCAAGTGAATCCTTTATATATTGCTGTTAGGAGAGCATATTCATATAACCATCTTAGGAAATAGTTTAACCTTATACCATGAAGTTGAACAGTCACATGCTCTATGATCCAGTAATTCTACTCCTAAATATGTCACAGAAAGTCTTATATAAGTATCTCAAGAGACATGTACAGATATGGTCATAGTGGCATTGTTCACAACAGCGAAAATCTGAAAACAACCTAATATTCATTGACAGAAGAGTGAATTGATCAACCATAGCATATTCATACAATGGATTATTATACCCCATCAAAATAAACCACAGCAAAACACACCAACAAGGACAAGTCTGAGCAATATAATACTAAGCAGATCAAGTCTGCAACTATTCCATACAACTAGATCTTCTTTTTAAAAGTTAAAAACAATTGCGGTTGGGGTGCCTGGGTGGCTCAGTCATTAAGCATCTGCCTTCAGCTCAGGTCACGATCCCAGGGTCCTGGGATCAAGCCTTGCATCAGGCTCCCTGCTCAGTAGGAAGCCTGCTTCTCCCTCTCGCACGCTCCCTGCTTGTGTTCCCTCTCTCGCTATGTCTCTGTCAAATAAATAAATAAAATCTGGAAAACAGAAATAAAAACAAAAACTGGGGCACCTGGTTGGCTCAATCAGAAGAGCACGTGATTCTTGATTTCAGAGTCATGAGTTCCAGCCTCATGTTGGGTATAGAGATTACCTTAAAAAAAAAAAAAACACCTTAAAAAAGTTAAAAACAACTATAATCAAAGATGGACTTTTAGGTCTGAATATAGATAGATCAAGGAAAGCAAGAGAATGACTGACATAGGATCCAGACGGTTATCTCAGCTCAGGAGCAGAGTGATGAAATGGCTGAAGACCATTTAGTTGAATGAACATTGATGACTAAGTCCTAGCTCTCACAGTGGGTGGTAGGTTTGCTGGTGCTTATTTGCTTATAATTTTTTCTTTAAGTATAAAGTTCTATGCCCAAAGTAAGGTTTGAACTCATGACCCTGAGATCAAGGGTCATGCTCCACTGAGAGCGCCAACTAGGTGCCCCTATTTACCTGTAATTTTAGATAGATGGAGGGATAAGTACATAGATAGAAAGACATAGTTGGGGGGTGCCTGGGTGGCACTGCGGTTAGGCGTCTGCCTTCGGCTCAGGGTGTGATCCTGGCACTATGGGATCAAGCCCCACATCAGGCTCCTCCGCTATGAGCCTGTTTCTTCCTCTCCCACTCCCCCTGCTTGTGTTCCCTCTCTCACTGGCTGTCTCTCTGTCAAATAAATAAAATAAAATCTAAAAAAAAAAAAAAAGACATAGTTGGAAAGGGTTATGAATGGACCAATGATGATAGTTGTCTTCAGCCAAGAATTATAATTAATCCAAATCCATGTACCAAAAGTCCAAAACATATTACATGTCAAATAGTTCATAATTAAAGAAAATGGAAAAATAAGAACAAACTCATTGAACTTATAGATGTATTTCTGAAAAACTGTACACAATTTTTTTTTTTGCCACTGGTAGTGAAGTCAAATTTCAAATGTCTTACTAGATCTTGCCTTTTGTTATTGTTGTTGTTGTTGTTTTTAAATATTTTATTTATTTACTTATTTGAGAGAGAGAACACAAGGGGGGGGGGAGCAGCAGGCAGAGGGAGAAGCAGACTCCCCACTGAGCAGGGGAACTTGATCCCAGGACCCTGCGATCATGACCTGAACTGAAGGCAGACGATTTACCCAGGCACCCCTGTTTTTGTTTTTAATAGCAACCTTATAACAGATCTTTTCCTAAGGTAAATAATCACTGTGCTGTGCATGTAATTATCCTCTAATTTACATATTTACTAAGTTTTCACTTCTGGCCACTTTCTCACATCTCTCTGGCTCCGTGTGTGTGCGTGTGTGTGTGTGTACACACACATACATATAAACTCTACATATACAATCTCCTTCATACAAATAGCTACCCAGGGGGACCCGCACAAGTCCTCTTCTCTCCCAATTGTGCTGGCGAGGGGGGGGGTTCCATCCCCTCAACACAGCTTACCCTGCTTAACCTCCTCTAGCCTGGCATCTCTCTCACTTCCCTGGCCCTGATTTCTCATCTCACCTCATTGCCTGTGCAGGTCTTTGGGACCAGGACTATGCTCTTTGATTTGATTTGATTTGAAGAAAACTCTACCCTCAAAAGGGAAGCTTGAACTCAAGACCCCGAGATCAAGAGTCACATGCTCTACCGACTGAGCCGACCAGGTGCTCCAGGACTATGCTTTTTGAGTCCTCAGCTCCTTCTTCATCCCCAATAACCACACCCCCATTCCCCATCTCTCCACTCCAGAGATCCAGGCCTATACCTTTCCTGGCTCAACAAACACTTACCAGCCACTTTCACTATGTGCAATGCACTGAACTACGTACAATGGGAGATACGGGTGAACTAGAGGAAACCCTGGCCTCAGAAACATGCAGACCAGTGGAGGAGGTAAATATATAATAGCAGAAGTAATTGTAAGAGAGAAAAGAATGTGTGAGGTCTTGCCCACACCTATAAAATCAACATTGATTCAGATCCCAGGATGAATCTGACTTAAGGCAGGAAGCAATTAACAAGACTCCAGCCCCTGGAAGGCTGGACATAAGCACCCGGGTGCCCTTCCTCATCATTTGGCTCTGTCCTGGGGCCTTATATACAGGATTCTGACTTTTTCACTGCACCAGAGTTCCTGTTCTGAAAACTTGCTTAACATCTCAGTCCCCTCCTGGAGGCTCCAGGCCTTATCAATGGATTCTATCTTGTATCTTGGCCTCTGCCCCTCATTTCTGATTCTAGTTAACTTTCACAGTATAATGTCTTTTCTTTGGCTTGGGGTCCTTGAACCGGAGCACTGCTCCTGAACTGTCCCCGAACTGTAGCTACCAGATGGACGCTTGTTAGTTCTTCCTGCTGACACTCTCTACTGCCACATCTGTGCACTTTCAAATTGCACCTTCCTGGGATTACTGTGATTTACTGAGGATGCCTACTACTTGTCCCCTATGCCCTGTTTCTATCCGACTCAACCATAATTGTTCTTAGACCTCAAGCCCCTTCCTATGTCGACCCTCCAGTCATCCCAGCTCCCCCAAGCTGTTGTCCCACAGCTAGGGAGGGGTCAGGTCCAGGCCCCGCCTCCCGGCCAGCCAGGATATAACTGACCCTGTCCCCAACTGAATACTGGTATATGACTTGAGATATTGGAACAGGTATACGTCAAGAGTTCACAGAGAGTTAAGCAGAGAGGAATTTCTTTCTAGACAAAAGGATGCACTGGGAAAGACTTCATGGGGAAGCTCCAAAGGGCTTTTTCAGGCAAAAGCACAAGAGTGAAGAAATTGGTGAGACGTGTGGGAAACACCAAATCATTCCACTTGCTGGAGCCAAGAGCATACAGCAGAGTGATATGGTAAAAGCAAACTGATTCCATTTTGTGGAGGACCTTAAATGACAGGCAATGGAGTCTGGATGTTATTCACCAGAAAATGGGGAGCCACTATAGGTTTTTGAGAATGATCTGATTAGAGCTGCTCTTTTTCAGTAACTGGAGTATGTGTAGAGTTTATACACTGGAAACCTGTAATGAGTAGTCAACTTAAAACAGTCACAATGGGAAGGATAGGGAGGGACAATTACAAGAGTTGTAGAAGAGACAGAATTGAAAGATAGGATGTCATAACTGATACTTCCCTCTCCTTTGGTTTCAATATTCATAGATGACTTAGGTTTGTGACTTGCAAACCAGTACTGTATATTTGACAGAAATAAGGAATTCAGGTAGAGGGGCACCTGGGTGGCTCAGTAAGTTAAGCATCTGCCTTCAGCTCTGGTCATGATCTCAGGGTCCTGGGATGGAGCCCCATATTGGGCTCCCTGGTCAACTGGGAGCCTGCTTCTCTCTCTCCCTCTAACCGCCCCCCTCCCTCCGCTCATGCTCTCTTTTTCTCTCCCTCTCAAATAAATAAATATTAAAAAAAAAAAAAAGGAATTCAGGTGATTAGGATTCTGGTCACCAATTTCAACGTGTGTGGGTAGATTCACCCCACACCAACAAACAGTGCAGACACCAGCTGGGTATACTACAATTTTGCTCGATCCTGACACGATCTACCTGGATGTAACATTGATTCCACAGGTTAAGGGTTCAGTCCTATAGGACTGCCCATTCCCCACACTTTAGATGCCACTCACAAATCCAGATTATCACCTGTGCTTTTGACCCCACCAGCCACAAATTGGAGGGTTCCAACGACCATCTGCCATTCAGGATGCCAACTGCAAATTCAGATTGTTACCTGTACTTCTGACCGACTGCCTATAAATCAGAATTTGCCAGGACCCCCCTCCTTGATACAATTAATTTGCTTGAGCAGCTCACAGAACTCAGGAAACATTTTACTCACTAGATTGCCAGTGTATTATAAAAGGCTGTAAATTGAGAACAGCCCGATGGAAGAAATGCACAAGGTAAGGCGCGGGGAAAGGGCGCAGAGCTGCCCTGCCCTCTCCAGGGGCCACTACTCCCGCACAACCACATGTTCACCAAACCAGAAGCTCTTTGAACCCTGTCCCTTTGGGTTCTGTGTGTGTTTTTTAAAGATTTTATTTATTTATTTGAGAGAGAGAAAGAGCACAAGCTGGGGGAGCAGGAGAAGCAGGCTCCCCGCAGAGCAGAGAGCCCCATGCGGGGCTCAATTCCAGGACCCCGGGGCTCAAGACCTGAGCCGAAGGCAGACGCTTAACCGACTGAGCCACCCAGGCGCCCCCACTTTGGGTTTTTATGGAGGATTCATTACCTAGGCATGACTGATTAACTCATTGGCCATGGGCAATTGACTCCACCTCCAGCCCCCCCCTTCCCCGAAGTTTGTGGGGACTGGATAGTACAAGTTCTAACCCACTAATCACAGGTTGGTTCCCCTGGTAACCAGCCCCCCCATTCCAGTTTCCTAAGGGCTTTCCAAAAGCAATCATTAACATAACTAAAGACACCTTTGTGGCTCTTATCACAGGAAATTCCAAGGGCTTTAGGTGCTCTGGGCCAGGAACCAGTGGAAGACCAAATATATATTTCTTATTATAAATCACAATATCACAGCAGGAGAAGGAGGCGGTGGAGGAAAATCAGAGCCAGCTTACAACGGGTCATGCTAAGCTGGAATCTTAGGGAAAGGCACAAATGCAGATAAAAATTTCAAAGTCATGGATTGGGGGGAGATTTGTAATAGAGGGGTATAGAGAAAGAGGAGGTTAGATCAAAAGCAGAACCTGGGTCCCGGCAGGAAACAGGAACCACACCAGTGATCCCAACAGTGAAAACTGAATATAAAGAATTGTTAACTAGGCAAAGGGTGGTTAACTACTGAAATGCAAAGACCTACAAGGCGTAACAGAAATAATTACTGCGGAAAGAGGCTGCCACTTCCAGGGCTGAGGTAAAAGAGAACAAAGAAGTACCTCAGAAAATTCGAGGAATCCCCCCCACCCCCACCCCCGCAGAGCTGAGATTCAGACCTCTGGATAGTTGATGCCACCGCTGCAGGAACACATCATCCACCGAAAGAGTGAGGAAGAGACGCACTGGAGGCAGCTCGGCAGAACTGTTAAGGGTAGCCCACCGCACAGAGAACACTGCGGGGACCGGTTGCTCCCGGAGCCAAGCAAGCCAATCACAGCAACGCGAAGAAACAAATAAGCAAACAGGAAGCAGAAAAGTCCTCCTGCGCCCTCTATTGACAGAGCCTAACCTAGAGCCAGTTTCCGCCGAAGAAAATGTGCTGTGCAGGGATCCACTCCAGTTTTACCAAGTGGGGGGAGAAAAGGGTGGGCTTGAAGCCCAGAGTGAATACGTTAGTAACCGGGACATTGTTATTCATCTAAACTTACAGGATGGGAGAAAGAGAAGCTAGACGTGAAACAAGATAAACTCGGTCTTGAAAAAAAAAAAAATTGGGGGCGCCTGGGTGGCTTAGTTGGTTAGGCTACTGCCTTCGGCTCAGGTCATGATCCCAGAGTCGGGAGATCGAGTCCCACAAGCGGCTCCCTCTGCCCCTCCCCCTGCTCGTGCTCTCCCTCCCCCCTTCTCAGATAAATAAATAAAATCTTTAAAAAAAAAAAAAAGATAAACTTGGAATTGCAAGTAGGAGGCGTTATCCACCAATCAAAGCCCGAGAAAACTCCACTATATTTAGGTAACTAGGAGGTTATCAGCGATATCTGGCTTTTTTCTTTTTAATCTTTTTAGACAAACTAATCTATAGTTCCAGCAGTCAGAATAGTAGTTACCTTTGGGAAATGGGATACTGACTAGGAACATGAAAGGGACTTCGGAGATGATGGAAATATCTTGTGTATTGATCTGGGTCGTGGTAACACAGGTGTAGACATAAGTAAAAACTAATCAAGCTGAACACTACAGATTTGTCCACTTTATGTATGTTGTATCTCAATTTAAAAAATTTTAAGGGGACGCCTGGATGGCTCAGTCCGTTAAGCAGCTGTCTTCCGCTCAGGTCATGATCCCAGGGTCCGGCGATAGAGCCCTGCATCAGGCTCCCTACTCAGCAGGGAGCCTGCTTCTCCCTCTGCCTGCTGCTCCCCCTGCTTGTGGTCTCTCTCTCTCTCTCAAATAAATACAATCTTTTTTAAAAATTAAAAAAATTAAAAAAATTAATAACATTTGTTTCAACAAATGTTAACTATACTGGAATTAAAATAACCAAGGATGCCTGGGTGGCTCTGGTGGTTAAGCCTCTGCCTTTGGCTCAGGTCATGATCCCAGAGTCTTAGGATCAAGTGCCCCATCAGGTTCCTTGCTCAGCAGGGAGCCTGCTGTCCCCCTTGTTTGTTCCTGCTCTCTCTGACCAAAAATAAATAAAATCTTAAAAAAAAAAAATAGAAACTACTGTCTTCTGATCAACATTCTTCCTGATTCAGTAGAAAGGCTTTCCTTTTTTTATTTTTAAAGGAAAAACAGCTTTTTTTTTTAATTTATAAAAGATTTTATTTATTTACTTGTCAGAGAGAGAGAGCACGTGCAAGTAGGGGGAGTGGCAGACAGAGGGAGAAGCAGACTTCTCACTGAGCAAGGAGCCCGAGGGGGTACTGGATCCCAGGACTCAGGGATCCTGACCTCAGCTGAAGGCAGACGCTTAACCTACTGAGCCACCCAGGTGCCCCAGCGCCCTGAGGAAGAGATAGCATGCACTGCAAGGGGCAGCGTGGCTCCCAGTGGGCTAGACATGCAGAGCCGGGGATCAGGGGCAACACCCCCCCCCCACAGCAGAAGCCCTCTGGGGAGCTGAAGAGACTTGCACCATTCACGAAGGCCTGCCCCACCCCAAGCAGCCAGCAAGGCTGACTGACCTGCTCCATTCCACAGACGACTGCAAACCAGCAGCTTCCTGCAGAGGTAAAGGGATAATTTTTTTAAAAATTTTTAAATAATAACATTTGCTTCTAAATTTGATGATAATTCTTTACCTTCCCTGAATAAATTTGGAAAATAACGAAAAGAGGATTTCTAGTTTCTGTAGCGGTAAGCCATATTATGTGAGACAATTCTCCTTATGAAAACACTACAAATTCTAAGTAAAATACTATTTTTAAAACTTCATAAAGACAGGGGCGCTTGGGTGGCGCAGTTGGTTAAGGTTAAATGTCTGCCTTCAGCTCAGGTCATGATCCCAGGGTCCTGGGTTTGAGTGCCATATCAGGCTCCCGGCTAAGCAGGGGGTCTGCTTCCTCCTCTCCCTCTGCTCCTCCCCCAGCCCCCACCCCACCATGCTCTCTCTCTCAGATAAATAAAGAAAATCTTTTTTAAAATTCATAAAAACAAACAAAAAACTTCATAAATACATCAAAATGCCAGGGTGCTTGGCTGGCTCAGTTGGAAGAGCTTTCAATTCTTGGTGGTGAGTTTGAGCCCCACATTGGGTGTAGAAATTACTTAAATAAAACTTAAAAAAAAATTTAAATAGCTGACAGGATTGTAAGAATCAGGTGAAAAAAATTTTTTAAAGATTTATTTATTGGAAAAAAAAAAGATTTATTTGTTGGGGTGCCTGGGTGGCTCAGTCAGTTGGTCATCTGCCTTTGGCTCTGGTCATGATCTCGGGGTCCTGGGATCCGGGCCACATTGGGCTCGGCAGGGCGTCTGCTTCTCCCTCTCCCCCTTCCCCCTCCCCCTGCTCCTTCTCTCTCTCTTTCTCACTCTACTCTCCCTCTCTCTCCCTCTCTCTCTCATAAATAAATACATAATTTTTAAAAAGAAGAAAGATTTATTTATTTATTTGAGACAGAAAACACGGTGGGGAAGGGGCAGAGAGAGAGGAAGAGAGAATCTCCTACAGACTTCTGCTGAGCACAGAGCCTAACAACAGGCTGGATCTCACAACCCTGAGATCATGACCTGAGCTGGAAACAAGAGTTGGATGTCCAACCAACTGAGCCACCCAGTGCCCCAGAATCAGGTGAAAATTTAAGAGGAATCAAGTAGACGGAGAGGTAAACAGGCACTTTTTGCTGCTTTTGCCCTAAAGCATTCTGCAAAACATCAAGTTGCGGAATCAGACTTTCATTTTGAAAGCCAAAAAGGTGAGGAGTCCAATAGGAGACACTGGCCACATTAAACTGGGACAAAAGTGAACCATAAGTAAACCTGTCACTGCTTTTACCTCCAGGAGCCTGTAGTAATGCTTGCCTTGACTCAGAAAGAACAGGAGGAAGAAAAGAGTAGAAAACTTGATAAGGAAGTTTCATCCACAGATTGACCCATGCAGGGAATTGCAGACCAAATTCACATCACTGGGCTGTCCACAAAAACCTCAAGTCATAAATATAGTCTACAGCCATCAGATACTAGACTCCTAATGCCCTTAAGCCCCAGACAAAAGAAAAGTAAATTCTCACTGGAGGGAGTTTCTGTCATCTTAGACATCAGGGAATCCTGACATATAAATGTTCCTGGGCACCAACTAATGTCCAGTCAAAGATAATCAAGCACATAAGGAAGTAAGGCATCATGAACAAGAAACAGCAGAAACCAACTCTGAATGTTGTGGTCATCCAGTGCATATTAAACAAACAAATAAACAAACCTGTGCTTACTTTCTTTAAAAAAATAACAGATAAATTTAAAATTATCTCCAGAATAAAAGAGATCATTAAAAAATGGATAGCAGATAATAAAAAAGCCTCTAGAAACGGAAAATGTAATAACTGAAATTAAAAGTTCAAGTTAGACAGTGATTGGACATAGTAAAAAAAAAAAAAAAAGACTTACTGGATAGAACAGGGGTTAGCAAACTATGGTCTGTGGGCAAAATCTGGCCTGCCTGTTTTTATAAATTAAGTTTTATTTTAAGACAGCCATACCTATTCCTTTATTTACAGTCTATGGCTGCTTTTGTGCTAAGATGGCAGACTGGAGAAGTTGTGACAAACCCTGCATGGCCTATTAAGGCTAAAATATTTACTCTTCGACCCTTTACAGAAAAAGTTTGCCAACTCCTGGGCTAAAAGAAACATCAGAAGAATTTATCCAGAATTTAGCACAGAGAGATGAAAAGATGGAAAATATAGAAGAAAGTTTAAGAGAGGAGGAGGACAGAGTAAGAAGATCCAACATATACTTAATTATAGCTCTTGAGGGAAAGAAAAAAGAATGGAATAAAGGTATTATTTAAAGAGATATTGGTATATACAATGGAATATTACACAGCCATCAAAAATGAAATCTTGTCATTTGCAATGACATGGAATGAAATAGAGGGTATTATGCTAAGCGAAATAAGTCAATCAGAGAAAGACAATTATCATATGATCTCACTGATATGCGGAATTTGAGAAACAAGGCAGAGGCTCATTGGGGAAGAGAGGAAAAAATGAAACAGGTCTAAACCAGAGAGGGAGACAAACCATAAGAGACTCTTAACCTTAGGAAACAAACTGAAGGTTGCTGGAGGGGTGGGGGTGGGCTGATGAGGTGCCTGGGTGATGGACATTGGAGAGGGTATGTGTTGTGGTGAGCGCTGTGTATTGTGTAAGACTGATGAATCACAGACCTGTACCCCTGAAACAAATAATACATTATATGTTAATTAAACATTTTTTTTCTAAAAAAATAAATAAATAAAGAGATACTGGCTGAAAATCTTTCAGACCTGTTGAAAGATAACAACCCACAGATTCTAAAAGCTTGGTGAATCCTAAGCAAGATAAATGAAAAGAAATTCAAAGCAGCTACATCATAGCAAAACTCCAGGAAACCAAGAAGACAAAGAGAAAATCTGAAAAGTAGCAAAGAAAAAGAGATAGACCATTTCAAAGGAGTAACGGCTAGACTGACAGGTGAAGTTTCAACAAACAAACAAAAACCTGGAAGGCAGATCTTTTCAATGCGCTGAAATAAAATAATGGCCGACCTAAAATTCTATGCCCATTGAAAATATTCTTCAAGATTGAAAACAAACAAAAACTGAGAAAATGAGCTTCTGGAAGACCTGCACTAAAGTAAATACTAAAGTGAATTCTCTGGACAGAAGAAAAATGATCCCAGGGGCAGCTGGCTGGCTCAGTGGGTAGAGCCTGCCATTCTTAATCTCAGGGTTGTGAGTTCAAGGCCTGTGGTGGTCAAAGAGATTACTTAAAAAAAAAAAAAAATGACCCCAGAGGGAAGACCAGAGATACAAAAAGGATTGAAGGTTAATGAAATGGTAAATAGATGGGTAAATCTAAATGAATATTGACTGCATGAAATAACATAATAACGTCTTATGGAGCACACATATCTGTGCTACTTAGCTTGGCTGCCATAGTAAAATACCACAGACTGGGTGGCTTCAACTGCAAAAATTTCTTTCTCACAGTTCTGGAGGCTAGAAGTCTGAGGTCCGGATGCCGGCATAGTTGGGTTCTGGTGAGGGCCCTCTTCCTGGTTTGCAGATGGCCTCCCTCTTGCTATGTGCTCACATGACAGAAAGGAAGCTCTCCTGTCTCTTCCTCCTCTTAAAAGGGTAATAATCACATCATGGGGGCTCCACCCTTATGACCTCATCTAAACCTAATTACTTGCCCAAGGTGTCATCTCCTAATACCATCGTCCTGGGGCATTCAGGCTTCCACTTATGAATCTGGGGAGAACACAAGACATTCAGTATATGTGTATACATACATACACAAAGAGAGAGAGAGACAGAAATAAAGAGAACAAAAATATACAAAACAAAGACATATAAATGGGATGACCATATTATTTTATATACAACCCAGGACAATTTTGAGAGTGAAAAAAGGAGATACTAATTATGACACAGGGACAGCAGGTATAAACCAGACTTTGCTGGGCAAACTGGAGTATATAATCATCCTGAATATAAATCAAGAGTTAGGTAGGTAGAATTAAAGTGCCCTAAGGTCTATGAATTTCCAGGAAAAGGGGGAAAAAATGATAGACTTTTGTTGGTGTTGTAAATGGTATATTTACTTAAATTTCACTTTCTGCTTTGTTTTTAAATATAAACAGTCTAAACAGTCATTAACCTCATTAGCAATCCGGGAAATACAATTAAAGTCCCAGTGGGATACCACTACAAACCCTCCAAATTGGCAAAAAATTTTATTTGCAGTCTTTTCAAAGAATGCCAATTATACATCCGCAAATATGACAATATCAGATTGTGATAATAATGTGGACCATAGGAAGTCTCATACACTGCTGGTGGGACTATAAACTGGTAGAAATGCTTTAGAAAACAGTTTGGCATGACCTAATAAAATTGAAGACAAACAGAGCCTGAGGCCAGTAGTTCCTTTATGTATACACTCTGGAAAAACTGGTACATGCACGTTTTAAACAAGACAAATGTTTAAGAATGTTCATGGCAACAGGCTTTGTAACACCCTCCAAATGAAAACCCCAAGTGCATCTACAGTGGAATGGAAATACATATTGTGGCATATTTATTCAATAGAATGAATACACTTTAGCCATGAAAATACACAGCTACACACTGTGACATAGATGAAATCTCCAAAACATAACATTAAGCAATAGAAGAGAAAGAGCGGGAATGCGAGAGAAAGAGAGAACCGAAACAGCATGATTCCATTCAGCCGACACTCAAATCCAGAAGGCATACCTAGGGGTAAAACAAAAACAAAGAAATGGGAAAAACAAGGACTTGATTATCAGGAATTAGGAGCTACTTCTGGGGAGAAGACTGAGGGTCATTGTCAAGGATGTCACATGAGGAAAACTTCCATGAGGTTCTGTTTTACTGACCTGGATCAGTCACACTGTATTTGTTTGTCTTTTTTTTGGGGGGGGGCTTTAAAATAGAAAGTACAGGGGCACCTGTGTGGCTCAGTCAGTTAGGCGACCAATTCTTTATCTCAGCTCAGGTCTTGATCTCAGGGTGATAAGTTTGAGCCCCATGCTGGGCATGGAGCCTACTTAAAAATGATTTTTTAAATAAATAAATTAATAATATAAATAAATAAAATAGAAAGTACATATGTATGAGATACATTTTTGTATGTAGGTTATATTTCATTATTTTAATAAAGTAAATATGAGAAAGAACAAAAAGGAGAGAAATATTGTGTATAATCCACCACTTGGGAATACACATAGTTGGCATTTTAATAGATTTCCTTCCTGTTCTTTTTCTCTTTTCCTGGATATAAATACCCTTTCTGTTTTGTGTGTTTTTACAAAATTGAGATTATGCTATAAAACTTTAAAATCAAGATCAAAGTTGTTTTTTCTCTTTATTAAGTTTTTAAACCAAATTTATTTATTTATTTAAGTAATCTCTACACCCAACCCAGGCACCCCCACCAGGGAAGGTTTTTAATCAAGGAAATTAGACTGCTAGATTTGATTTTGGGAGGGAAACTCTGACACTGGTGTGAAGAATGAGCTACAGAAGGTACCAAAAGATTGGATAAGATGCTCTGAGACAAACTAGGCCAGAGCTAAAGAACTAGACAAGATAGTAGCAGAATAAAGCAGAAGGCCCCACAGGATTTGTGGAGAGGGTAGGAGGGAGGAGATAGAATGTCAGTACTGGAGGAAATAATGAATCCATGTTCACTATATCGTGACTTCAAGGGAAAGATATGAAGTACCCTGACAGAATTTTTAGTGAAGGGCTTTGATCACAGCTGGAGTTTAAATGTTGGCAGTTCTAAACGGGCACCTGGAAGGTGAAGCCATAGGAGGGGCCGAGACTATCCAAGGAGAACACATAGTTGAAGTCCAGAAAGGAGGAATAAGGCAAGAAATTCTGGGAATGCCAATTATGTGGAACAATATATGCCAAGTTCCAAATTAATAGACGAATAATTTTGGAACGTTCTGTGTTTACCTGCACCAGTTCAAGAAATGCCTAGGGGCACCTGGGTGGCACAGCGGTTGGGCGTCTGCCTTCGGCTCAGGGCGTGATCCCGGCGTTATGGGATCGAGCCCCACATCAGGCTCCTCCACTGTGAGCCTGCTTCTTCCTCTCCCACTCCCCCTGCTTGTGTTCCCTCTCTCGCTGGCTGTCTCTATCTCTGTCGAATAAATAAATAAAATCTTTAAAAAAAAATGCCTAATAATCACAGACCTATTTTGGTACTGTTTTCTCTCTTTATGTAATTTAGTAACTTTTTCATGTAGATGTTACAAAGGGACATGGTTTATCCAAAACTGTATGAAGCATGCCAGTGTAATTGTTATATGTATTTTCAGAGTACCAGTAAAGAAATAAAAATAAAAATAAATCGAGTTTTCTTTTTTTCAAATTAAAACAAACACTATTGTTCAGAACAGGAATTTTTAAAAAATTCAAAGTTGGTAAGCTCCTGGGAGGCTCAGTGGGTTAAGTGGCTGCCTTGGGCTCAGGTCATGATCCCAGAGTCCTGGGATCGAGCCCCTCATCAGGCTTCCTGCTCACTGGGGAGCCTGCTTCTGCCCGTCTCCCTGCTCGCGATCTCTCTCTTTCTTATATAAATAAATAAAATCTTGGGGAAAAAAATTCAAAGTTGGAGATTTAAGAGTAGACTTTGCTTTTTAAACTATTCGTTTAATAAATTTTAAATTGTACAATATTTAAGACATTCAAGAATGATGACTTAGAAGTGGTAAGAATGGTCGTTTTTCTCTTTTTCCCCTACTCAAAGGAAAGTTTTCAAAGTTTCACATTAAGATGTTATTTGCTTTTGGGGCACCTGGCCGGCTCAGTCATTGGAGTGAGCAATTCTTGATCTTGGGGTTGTGAGTTTGAGCCCCACTTTGGGTATAAAGAGTACTTAAAAATAAAATCTTAAAATAAAGATGCTAGTTGGGGTGCCTGGCTCAGTCGGTTAAGCAGCTGCCTTCCACTCAGGTTGTGATCCCGGTGTCCTGGGACGGAACCCCACATCAGGCTCCTTGCTCAGTGGGGAGTCTGCTTCTCCCTCTTCCTCTCCTCCTTGCTCTTGCTCTCTCTATCTCTCTAAAATTAATAAATATAATTTTTAGAAATCTTTAAAAAAAGATGGTATTTGCTTTCAATTTGTTTTTGTAGTTTAGACTAAATCTCAAGAGAATATAAGATATTATAGAAAAAGTATCACAACTGATTTCTGGGCATTGATTTTGTATCCTGCCACCTTACTGAATTGTTCTATAACTTCTAATAGTTTGGGAGTGGATTCCTTTGGGTTTTCCATATAGAGTATCATGTCATCTGCAAAGAGAGACAGTTTGACTTCTTCTTTGCCGATTTGGATACCTTTGATCCCTTTTTGTCTTCTGATTGCTGTTGCAAGGACTTCTAGTACTATGTTGAATAATAGTGGCGAGAGTGGGCATCCTTGTCGTGTTCCTGATCTTAAGGGAAAGGCTTCCAGCTTTTCCCCATTGAGAATAATGCTTGCAGTAGGCTTTTCATAGATGGCTTTTATGAGATTGAGAAATGTACCCTCTATTCCTACACTCTGAAGGGTTTTAATCAGGAAAGGATGCTGTATTTTGTCAAATGCTTTTTCTGCATCAATTGAGAGGATCATATGGTTCTTGAGTCTTTTCTTGTTGATATGATGTATCACATTGATTGATTTGCGAGTGTTGAACCATGCTTGCATCCCAGGTATGAATCCCACTTGGTCATGATGGATAATCCTTTTAATGTACTGTTGGATTCTATTAGCAAGGATCTTGTTGAGGATTTTGGCATCCATATTCATTAGAGAAATCGGTCTGTAATTCTCCTTTTTGAGGGGGTCTTTGCCTGGTTTGGGGATCAAGGTAATATTAGCCTCATAGAATGAGTTTGGTAGCTTTCCTTCTGTTTCTATTTTTTGAAATAGCTTTAGGAGAATAGGTATTATTTCTTCTTTGAATGTTTGGTAGAATTCCCCAGGAAAACCGTCTGGGCCTGGAGTTTTATTATTTGGAAGGTTGTTTATCACTGACTCAATTTCTTCATAGTTAATTGGCCTATTTAAGAAATCTATTTCTTCCTGTTTCAGTCTTGGTAGTTTATAGGTTTCCAGGAAGGCCTCCATCTCTTCCAGATTGTTTAGTTTTTTGGCATATAGCTGTTGATAAAAGTTTCTAATAATCCTTGCAATTTCAATGGTGCTGGTCGTGACCTCTCCCTTTTCAGTCATAATTTTAATAATCTCAGTCCTTTCTCTTTGTTTTTGGACAAGTTTTGCCAGTGGTCTATCAATTTTATGGATTCTCTCAAAGAACCAGCTTCTAGTCCTGTTGATCTGCTCTACTGTGGTTCTGGTCTCTAATTCATTGATTTCTGCTCTAATCTTGGTCAACTCCTTCCTTGTCAGTGGGTTAGGCCTGTCCCTCTGTTGCTGTTCCAGTTTCTTGAGGTGAGAATATAGAAACTGCATTTTAGATTTTTCTATTCTTTTGAGTGAGGCTTGGATGGCTATGTATTTCCCCCTTAGGACTGCCTTTGCAGTATCCCATAGGTTTTGGACCGTTGTGTATTCATTCTCGTTGGTCTCCATAAATTGTTTAATTTGTTTTTTGATTTCCTGGTTTATCGAGTCATTCTTGAGCAGGATGGTTCTTAGCCTCCAAGTGTTTGAGTTTCTTCCAGGTTTTTCCTTGTGGTTGAGTTCCAATTTCAGAGCGTTGTGGTCTGAGAATATGCAGGGGATAATTTCAATCTTTTGGTATTGGCTGAGACCTGTTTTGTGTCCCAGAGCATGATCTATTCTTGAGAATGTTCCATGGGCATTTGAATAGAATGAGTATTCTTTGGTTCTGGGGTGTAGTGTTCTATATATATCTATGAGGTCCAACTCGTCGAGTATGGCATTCAAAGCCTTTGATTCTTTGCTTAGTTTTTGCCAGGGTGTTCTGTCTATTTCTGATAGTGGGGTGTTGAGGTCCCCTACTATTACTGTGTTCTTATCTATATGTCTCTTTATTTTGGTTAAGAGTTGGCTTGTGTATCTTGCTGCTCCCCTGTTGGGGGCATATATATTAATAATTGTCATATCCACTTGTTGAATACTTCCTTTAAGAATAATATAGTGCCCTTCTGTATCTCTCTCTATGGCCTCTAGTTTAAAATCCAGTCTATCTGATATGAGAATTGCTACTCCAGCTTTCTTTTGAGGTCCATTTGCGTGGAAGATGGTACTCCATCCCCTTACTCTAAGTCTGAATGCATCTTTGGGTTCAAAATGAGTCTCTTGTAGACAGCAAATGGATGGGTCATGTCTTTTTATCCAATCTGCAACCCTGTGGCGTTTTATGGGAGAGTTTAAGCCATTTAGATTGATAGAGATTATTGACAGATATGATTTTAATGATGCCATTTCTCTTTAAAGTCTTTGTATCGGTTGTGACTTGCTGCTCTGTATCACTCTTGGGGCCTTTTTACCTTTATAAGAAAAAGTATCACATCATGGAAAAAACATTAATCATCAGAAAACCCAGGATCCATTTATGATTCTCTTACTCACTGGGCAATCTCATGGCACTTGGCATTTCTGGGTCTCTCTTTCCTCATTAATCAAAATGGGGGGGATGGAAGACCTGCCCGCAAAAGATAGTCGAAGGGCTGAAAAGAAACAGATGAATGAAACTACTCTAAAAATGAGAAACACTGGGAAAAACAAGACATGATTTTTATTATTGAAAAAAATTCTGGGGGTGCCTGGGTGGCTCAGTCGTTAAGTGTCTGCCTTCAGCTCAGGTCATGATCCCGGGGTCCTGGGATGGAGCCCCACATTGGGCTCTCTGCTCAGCGGGAAGCCTGCTTCTCCCTCTCCCACTCCCCCTGCTTGTGTTCCCTCTCTCTCTGTCAAATAAATAAATAAATAATCATAAAAAAATTTTTTTTGAGGGGCACCTGGGTAGCGCAGTCGTTAAGCATCTGCCTTCGGCTCAGGGCGTGATCCCGGCGTGATGGGATCGAGCCCCACATCAGGCTCCTCCGCTGGGAGCCTGCTTCTTCCTCTCCCACTCCCCCTGCTTGTGTTCCCTCTCTCGCTGGCTGTCTCTGTCACATAAAAAAATAAAATCTTTAAAAAAAAATTTTTTTTTGAGAGCATATTAAGGAAAAGAATAAGAACTGGAATATCAAGAAGAGAAAGATAAGAAGATCTCAGCTTTTAAGATTTCTTCATTCATTCAATGTATTGAGCACAACTATGGTGGAATATTGTTTGGTGCTGAGGAACTCAGAGTTTTGAAAGGAAGGTAAGTGAGTAAACTGATACACAGAGAAGGAAGGACAGTCTACTATGAGAAAAGTGACTAATTCTTCCCAGGGAAAATAAAAGTTGGCTTCTCAAAGGAGGTGACATTTGAACTGGATCTTGGTAGATGAATTGGAGTTTGCAGGCAAGAAAATTTCAGGCAAGAGACAAAGAAGTCGCTATAGCCCCCGTAAAGGACTGTGAGTGGGGGAAATGTACAAATACATCATGGAGTTCCATAAGGGAGGGCAAGATGAGTTTGGGAACTTGTGAGGCATTCAATGAATATGCAAATGACTTGTCTCATTAGTATGTAAATGAGTGTTTTCTTTGAAAAAGCTCCTTTTGTAAAATGAAGTCTAATTAGTTTCAAAATTCTGTACTTGCGGCAGACTCCAGGCGTGTAGGATTACTGACAAAGGCTATTTTTATACCTAATTTCTGTTGAGGTTTTTCACATTTTAAAAAATCCTTACAATAGTTACAATGATGAGGATTTTTGATGAATGGTGAAAACTTTTCATAGTCACACCTTGATCAGATTAATACCATGCTGCTATTTTTTCCAAGTTAAAAGATGTTACATTTCATTTTCCCAGAAAAAAAAAAAAGGCATTAGGCATGTCATAGCAATCAAGCCACCCCTCCTTTTCTAGCTACAAAGTTAGCTTCACAGAAAGCTTTCATCACACCGATAGCTTTCCTAATGGTCTGAAGGCACTGAGAAACATTTTTCTAAAAGCAACCCAAAAGTTGCTTAAAAGTCAGACATTGTCCTCTGTGCTCTTTTGCTCCTTAAATTCTAACAGTGGGGAAGAGTTTGCCCCCCTGCCAGAATAAAAGCGAAGCTAGCATTTGATTACATTCAATTAAATACAAAAAGTCTGAGATACCTCAGTTCCCCAGTCTAATGAAGGCATTTACTGGGTGGCTAGAGATTAGTCAAAATTAACACGGAAAGGGGCACCTGGCTGGCTCAATTGAAAGAGCATATGACTCTTGATCTCAGGGTTGTGAGTTCAAACCCCATGTTGGGGGTAAGGATTAATAAAAAATAATAATAATAATAAACTTTAAAAAAAAAAGGAAGGTCACCTGGCTGGCTTAGGTGGTGGAGCACGTGACTCTTGATCTTCGGGTTGTAGGTTGGAGCCCTACGTTGGGTGTAGAGATTACTTAAAAATAAAATCTTAGGGGCGCCTGGGTGGCACAGTGGTTAAGTGTCTGCCTTCGGCTCAGGGCGTGATCCTGGCGTTGTGGGATCGAGCCCCACATCAGGCTCCTCCCCTATGAGCCTGCTTCTTCCTCTCCCACTCCCCCTGCTTGTGTTCCCTCTCTCGCTGGCTGTCTCTATCTCTGTCAAATAAATAAATAAAATCTTTAAATAAATAAATAAATTAAATAAAATCTTAAAAAACAAAAACAAAACAAGATTAACATGGAAAGACTCCCAAATCCAAACTAAAGGAAAATGAAAGAAGTACTATTTGGAATTCACCAGAATCTAGACCCCATAGAAAGGGTTAGCTGACAGAATATGTCCCGGGATTCACCAGCATGGTGTGATTTGACACAGACTGAATTTTTGTTTTCTTTCTTTCTTTTTTTTTTTTTTTTTTAGATAATCTCTACGCCCAGTATGGGACTTGAACTCGACCCAATCAAGAGTCCCATGCTGTACAGATTGAGCCAACCAGGCACCCGAGACAGACTGATTTTAAAGTTTACAATGTTTTCTTAACCTAAAATGTATAGAAAAATTTCTACTCAACCTGGGAACTATAATGTGTACATTGAGATATAATAATGACGAATGCAAGCAGAGAGGGGCGCCTGGGTGGCTCAGCAGGTTAAGCGCCTGCCTTCGGCTCAGGTCATGATCCCAGGGTCCTGAAATCAAGCCCCGTGTCAGGCTCCATGCTCAGCGGGGGGCCTGCTTCTCCCTCTGCCTGCCCCCCCCCCGCTTGTGCGCTCTCTCTCTCTCTGTCAAATAAATAAAAAGAATCTTAAACAAAACAAAACAAATGGAAGCAGAGAGTGGACCTTAGGGATTCTTTAACAAAAGAGGAGGGTTGAATCTCAAAACTAGAACTTAATAATAGCAGTTAGAGATTGATACTAGGGCACATTTTTCATTTTGGGGTGTACCTCTTACACATGAGACCCGTGGGTCCTTGTTACTTCCCCAGATGGATGGGACTTGGCTCCGCAAGTTGCAGGAGTGGGGCAGTGGGGGACTCCGTTGGTACTCTTCTCTAACAATGGGTGTTCCAGTAAGAAGCCAATTCGGTCTTTAGGGTGACGCGGAGGGGCGCCTGGGTGGCTCAGTCAGTTGTGTCTGACTCTTGATTTCTGCTCAGGTCATGATCTCAGGGTCATGAGATCAAGCCCCGCAGAGGGCTCCCTGCTCAGTGGGGAGTCTGCTTCTCTCCCTTTTCTTCTCCCTCTGCACACACATTCTCTTTCTTTCTCTCTCTAATAAGAATAAATAAAATCTTAAAACAAAAACAAAAATAAAAAACCCTGCTGCAGAATCAGTCATCCTCAGCAAGAAAAAAGTCCACAAACTGTCAAGGGAAATATAAATAGTTTTAACTAAGTAAAAATTAAAACCTGCTGTCCCATTTTAAAAGAGACAGGCAGTAGAGCAGTAGAAAATATCTGTGACATATTTTCCAGTCAAGGAATTACTATCCATAATTTATAAAGTGCCAGAGTCTAAGAGTAAAGAGAAGGGCACCTGGGTGGCTCAATTGGTTAAGCATCTGACTTTGGCTCAGATCATGATCTCAGGGTCCTGGGATCAAGCTCCGCGACGCACTCCCCACTCAGGAAGGAGTCTGCTTGTCTCTCTCCCTCTCCCTTTGCCCCTCCCCCCACTCATGCTCTCTGTCTCTCAAATAAATAAATAAAATCTTAAAAAAGAAAAAAAAATAAAGAGAAACAGCCACTTATTCATAGATGGCTACACACAAACTTTTATCCTCGTTCCAGGCCTCTCCTGTGAATGTCAGCCATCTGTATCAGAGGACAGAGTGGATACAGGTGGACCAGTTAGGAACCTATAGTAGTAGCCCAGGCCAGGTAGCTTGGATCAGGGCAATGGTGATGGAGGTGGGGTGAAGTGGGTGGACTTAAGAGCTATCAAGAAAGTTCAATTGAGGGGCACCTGGGTGGCTCAGTCGGTTAAGCATCTGCCTTCAGCTTGGGTGATGATCTCAGGATCCTGGGATCAAACCCCATATTGGGCTTTCTGCTCAGTGGGGAGTCTGCTTCTCTGTCTGCCCCTCACCCCACTCTTGTGCTCTCTCTCTCTTTCAAATAAATAAACAAAATCTTTAGAAAAAAAGAAGTTCAATTGACAGGGCTTGGTGAAAGATTGGAAATGATGGACAACAGAGAGGGAGATACCCAGGTTGATGCAGAGCTTTCTGGCAGATTGATCTATCAATCTGGTGATTGACTTCTGTGAATCAATTGACAGAATTGATTCACAGAGCACTGATAGAATCAACTGATTCTGTCAATTCCAATTTAAAAAATAAAAAACGGTAGACTGATTTTTTTTACAGAGAAAAAAGAATGTTGAGGAGAAGTGGGTATGTGTGAGAAGATCACAAACTCTATTTGGGGCCTGATGAGTTTGAAGAACCTTTGAGTAACCCAAGAGATGTCAAAGTGTCAGGCAGACAGCTTCCAAGCTCTCCAAGATCTGAGTTGTTCGCAAATCCATCATCCACGTTCTCACCGTCATCAACGAGACTCAGAAAGAGAACCTCAGGAAATTCTCCAAGGCTAGGTTGGTGGAGCATACTTTTAAGAAGTACAAGTCCCTGGGTCTGCAGCTCAAGAAGATACATGCCATGCACCACCCGCTGAACAAGCACAAGAGAAACCTGAGGACCCAGAGGCAGCGGCAGAAGGAGCGGCTGTACCCACTGACGAAGTACACAGTCAAGGCCTGAGCACCGGCGCCAGTCAAATACAAACTGGCAAAAAAAACAAGTAAATAAAATAAAATAAAAAAAATTTCCATTTTGGGAGGAAAGGGAAAATACTTCAATTTTAAAAAGAGAGAAAGAAGGGGATAGATGAATCATGTGCGGTAAATGTTAATAGCTGTTAAGTTGGGCTGATGGGTATATGGTAGTCTGTTGTACTTATGTATCTCTATACTTTTGAATATGTTGAAATTTTTTATTTGAACATTTCTTTAAGGGCACCTGGGTGGCTCGGTCTGTTAAATGTCTGCCCTCAGGTCATGACCCCAGGATCCTGGGATCAAGTGCCGCATTGGGTTCCCTGCTCAGTGGGGAGCCTGCTTCTCCCTCTCCCTCTGTCCCTCCCCCTGCTTGTGCTCTCTCTCTCTCTCTCAAATAAATAAATAAATTCTTTAAAAACAAAAAAAGAATTCAGTTGGAGAATGAGGTAGACATTGGGCATCACATAATTGATTTAATTTTGCAAGACTACCCTATAAAAATTGGTTATATTCTCTGTGGCCATAGGTCATTCACTTCGGTGTCTGTTAAGAGATGTCCAGTGGTTAGGCTACTCCGATGTGCACAAGTGAGAGGTGCACACAAAGCCCACATTTCCCCTTGAATGATTTGAAGGAGCAAAGTGATTTTTTAGAAGAATGGTACAAAATGATGTCTTGAAGATTCCTCTTTGAAAGGTGTTTTGGGTCCCTTTCATTGCCATCTGCCACTGCCCGAATCTAGGCCATCATTGTCTAGCCCCTGGCCTATGGCAACAGCCTCCCAGCTGGTCTCTCAACCTCCAGTTTCCTCCCCGGTGATCCATTTTCCATATGGCGGCCAGAATACATTTCTAGAATGCAAATGTAATTATGTCACTGCTCTGCTTAAGTGGTTTCCTGATGCTCTTCAGAGAAATCCTCAACTCTTTAACAAGCTTGGAAAACCCTTCAAGGCTTCCTTCTCTCTCTCCAACCTCATCTCTCCCCATTTCATCCTCCTCTTCCCCAACTTCAACTCAGACACTCTAGACATCCTGAACTTCTTCCAGGTCCTCAAAGAAGCTCTCTTTCCTTCACCTCTGAGCCTTTGAACCGCTCTTCTTTCTGCCTGGATGGCTCTTCCCACCCCTTTCTCAGGCTGTTTCCTGACTCATCCTTCGGTTGTTTCCTCTGGTTGTCCTGGTTGTGTTTTCGGAGTGTCCTCCATTTAGCATTTACGTTGCCGGATTGCCATTTTCTGCTTAATTGCCGTAAGCTTCTCAAAGGCAGGGTCGGTCTTGCTTCGGTTGTGTCCTCAGCATCTGGTGCAATGACTGGGGAGTAATAAGAACTTAGTAAGTATATGTCAAGTGAAGGAAGGAACCAACGTGCTATGAAAACAACCTCCCACACAGCTTACCTGATTCCACCTGCTCCTCTAATTCTTGCTGGACTCCTCTTTCTAAAACACTGCTGTGGTCATTCCAGAAACACTTCATTTCTCCCTGTTTCTTACAGATCAAGGCAAAAGTTTTCAGGGTGCCTGGGTGGCTCAGTCGTTTAAGCGTCTGCCTTCGGCTCGGGTCATGATCCCAGGGTCCTCCCTGCTCAGCGGGAAGCCTGCCTCTGCCTCTCCCTCTGCCCCTGCTTGTGTTCCCTGTCTCGCTGTGTCCTCTCTGTCAAATAAATAAAACCTTTAAAAAAAAACCAAACAAACACGTGTTCGAGGAATCCGTATTTTTTTCCTATGCTAATTTTGTATTATGAGAAAGATAGATTTTTTTTCCTCTAGAAATGGTGTATGGTTTTGTGTTTCACAGGAAAAGATTTAGATCTCCCAGCGCTCCCCACCAGTTTTCATTTGCAGGGAGTGCAGGGGGCAAGGTGGGCATAGAGCCCTGGGGTCTCCGACTGTCCTAGAGTAGCCTAGAGTGACCGACGTGGGGAGAAAGGAAGTCCTAATGGCCACTTTTGCCTGGGAGACTAGACAACAGCGTGTGGTGGCAGAGAAAGGGAAGAGCAGAAGCTGCTAGCGTAGCGACTGGACGCACAGCTACAATCTAGTTTCCGTGGCTACGATGGCCTCTTCACGCACCAGGGCGGATGAGATGCCACATCTTGGGTGCATAAAATCCCACCTCTTCAGGCGGCTTCCATTTCACTGCCACCTGGGGAATGTAGTTTTTAGCTTTTTAACGCCCGTGGTAGAGGATACACCCAAGAAGGAGGTTGAAATGCAATGCCAGGTGCCAGTTGATCGTCCCAGGCAAACCGGGGTGGGACAGATCGATGGCAGAAGTTGAAGCTTACAGTGACAGCAGCAGCAGCAAAGTGCCAATGACTTCGAACCTTCCTTGAACTCATGAAACAAACTGCTCAAGTCTATGACACTGAACTGGCTGTCACCAGATGCTGTCTATTTCCATCACTGAGGCTTTTGAGCCTCCGTTTACTAACTCGTAATATGACGTGGTTAGGCTGGACTTCTACCATTTTACCAATAGTCAAATTTAATAATTACAGTGAAGTAAGAACAGCATATTCTTTTAGAGAAAAGTAAGAACGTTGTGATCTAAATCAAGCATTCATGCTTTCAAGAATATATAGCATTTGTAATTGGACTAATAATGTATTATCCGGGAAACAAATTTTAGCAAACAGATAAAAATGTTCACCATCAGCATACTGATTTAGTGCCTATATTTGGCATATCAAGTGTTTACATGTTGTATGTAAATGGTTGTCTCTAAAGGGATTGAACACAGCCTTTCCACTCAGTAGTCTTGTCCACACAATTAATTTGCTTAACAAACTTTTCATTATGGAAAATACAAAGGTAAGCTTCAGCTCAACCACAAGATCAATGTTACTGGTATAGTCATTAAGGAAGTTTAATTGTAATTATTAGATGTGGTAACAACTACAGTGATCATTTGAGAAAAAATTGTTATATCACTGTAACCAACAACCTGCCTCCTTGTATTGCCTCTGAATATTCTAGTGAGTAATAGGTTACATAAATAAATCCGTGTCCTGCCTCTTAGGCAAGCAAAGTGGATCACTGGAAGGATCCTGTTGGCTTCAGAGACTACCCTTTCCCCTACCACCCACCAAGTCTCAGACCTTGAGCAGTTATCTTTAAAGGTACTTTTATTTTCAGTTTAGAACAAACCGTACATGAACCCAAAGCAGAGTCAGCCGCAGAAGATAAATAGCGTGCATCTGGCCACCGATGAGAAGTCGTGATAAAGCAGTCGTGATAAAGCATCAGCATTCGTGAGATAAGAGCATCAAGACCCAGACGATCCAAACACTAAAAGTCATCATGTATAATCTGATGTTTACAGAGATCTCACATTCACATGCTCTCCTCCCTGGGAGCCTTGGCCTACCCACCCACCACGTAGGCTGTCTCTGTATTGGGCATACAGGCTGTGGTCCTCTCTTTTGCCTGCTGCTGTTCTGCTAGGCTTGTGCCTCTCACAACCACTTCCTTTGTCATTGTGTCACGTGGTCATGACAATTTTAAAGGAGCTCAATTACGGTGAGACCAGGATCTTCAGGGCCTGCAACTTTTGACATTTGCACCGTCATTATGTCATTAGTGGGAAGCCACGGATGGAGGGGCAGAATCTGTTTCTATTTTTGGTATTCACACACAACAATGAAATCAGTGAGCAGCAGGGGCTCTGGTCTCTGTGGCTGTACCATCTGGGTTTTTGTCTGTACAACACCCAGGCATCTGTGTCCTGCAGTCCTAACATACTTTGTCCTAGCAGCCAGGATAAGGTAATTTTGAAGGTGGCTTGGTAAGAACCACAACATTAAAGCTACAGACAGCACATCAATGGGAGCAACATTTGCTGGAAATAGTCCCTCAGACAGTATGAATTTCAAGGCACAAATTCTAATTTTCTACCCCACAGAAATCAAGCCCCAGACTGGGCTCCCTGCTCAGCAGCCTGCAAGTACTCAGGGAAACAAAGATGGTGAACATTTGAAACCGTCGCTGCCAGGCTCACCTTGCTTTATGCTGGGCATAAAGGGTAGGAGAAAGACCACAGGCTAAGGATTTTAATTAGATGAAGCTTGTAATTAATATAACATTGAAGTGAAATCCACAAAAGAGATTGGCCAGCAGAGATTATATCCAGTGAGAATTCAAGCTGCAGTAGTTCGTTTTAATTACATTCCTGAAATAGAAACCTGCAAACAGGATTGGAATAAATGGCTTAGATAAATCTTTGCTCCACTGACAAATTTTACTGGCAATATCCTCAGTCTACCAAAATATTAAGGTGATAACGAGTTGGTAAAGAAGCATTCTAAAAAAGATTGTCAGAAAAAAAGACCGAAAACTGGTGTGTAAATTAAATCTAAAGGTTTTTGGTTTTGTTTTTGTTTTAGGATGGTAGGTGCCTCAGAAGTTTATGCTATCGGTAGTAAGGAAACGTTAAGTCCCGTTTTAAATTTTTCCCCCCTCTTCACACCTTTCAGGTCAAATTTTCTGCCAGATTCTTATCTCTTTAGCTTGCCAAGCAGAAGTGAATATCTGCATTTATGTAACATAGGATATTTCTACGCATTTCATAAGAAAGGTCAGGAATGGTGAAAAAATCTAATTTCTAAACCACCCCCATTTCTACAACTTCTCTTATATTGCCTACCATGGACTGCACAGCAGCAGGCAGCTTTTTAGATAACAATACTGGATTGGGGGGATGGGGCGCCTGGGTGACTCAGTCCATTAAGCATCTGCCTTAAGCTGGGGTCATGATCTCAGGGTCCTGGGGTCAAGCCCCAGATCGGGCTCCCTGCTCAGCGGCCGCTCCCCCTGCTTGTGCTCTCTCTCTCTCTCTGGCAAATAAATAAAATCTTTTAAAATTAAAAAAAAATTGTTTAAATTAATTAAACAAACAAAAACAATACTGGATAGGGGGGAAGGGGCAGAGAGAGAGGGAGAGAAAATCTTAAGCAGATTCCATGCTCAGCGCAGAGCCCCACATGGGGCTCAATCTCATGACCCTGAGATCATGACCTGAGCCAAAATCAAGAGTTGGATGCTTAACCGGCTGAGCCACCCAGGCACCCCCAGAAATGTATTCTTTCACAGTTCTTGAGGCCAGAAGTTTGAAACCAGTTTTACTGGGCCCATATCAAGGTGTCAGCAGGACATGAAATGAGCCTCTTCGCTCTTCTGGTGGCTGCCTGCATTCCTTGCCTCATAGAAGCATCGCCCCAACCTCTAACTTCTGCCTTTGTGATCACGGCATGTCAATCTGGATAATCCATTCCTCAAATTCCTTAGCTTAAGGACAACCGACATCCGCAGCAACGTCTTTGCCATAGAAGGCAGTATTCCCAGGTTTCGGGGAATGGATCTGATATATTCAGGGTGCCTTACTTAGCCTACCATAAATATAAATAACACTAACAGCAACATATATTGGTATTCATCACATGAGAAGTACTGGGCTAAACACATATGTTCATTTCATCCTCGCCGTCATCCCAAAATGGGGTACAGTTGAGGAAGCTGAGTCTTAGGTAACTTGCCAGTGATCCATCAGCTGCATATAGCACCGAGGGCTCATTACATCATGTGCCCTCTTTAATGCCCATCCCCCAGTTACCCCATCGCCCCAGGGTTTTGTTGTTGTTTAAGCAGAAAAATGGTTTCATTATAAACTCTGTAGGAGTTTGTGGCAAAAGCAATCCCGAATTTGTGCCGTCACAAGTTCACATTTGTGCCCGAATTTGACAACGGGTCAAACCAACTGGATAGGGAGGGGCTTCCCGGACTGCGCACAAAACACAATTGGGGTTTTGCCGACTGGAGAATCCTGGCTCAAAACCACAACTGATGCTATGGGGAGGGGGTCTTTCTGGTTGGTGCCCTGATGCTGGGTGTGGCCTTCTAGAGTTGATTACTTTCCCCACCCTGGAGGTAAAGACTTGGCCCCTCTCTGCCATCTATCCACACGGCACCGAGGAGCCCTTCAGAGTTTTCTCTCTCCTTGCTCAGCTCCAGTAGCTCCCCTGGGCCCCACCTTATCTTGTACTGCATTTTATATTGCTCCAGCCCTATCTCCAGAAAGCTCTTGTTACATGTATGTCCCTGCAAAGGTCGAAACACAGAGTTTTGCCCCCCAACTGACAATTCAAAAATATTGGTGGGGTGAAAACCTTGAAGATTAGTAGAATATACCACTCAAAATAAGCCTCTTTGGCGTAAGGATTATTTTGAGCTGGTTATTTTTAAGAAACAGCAGACGTGGAAACGCTCTGAAAACCAAGTGGTTGAAGTTACCCTTTTGTGAGAGGCCCTTACATGAATAAGGGAAATCTCCATTTGTATGGGTGTCTCCCTCTCTGCACCTGGAGGAAGGGGATGACTCTGGAGCTCTAGAAACTCTCATCTGTAGAGAAGGCAGTGCCCTAAATCTGCATCACAATCATACCCTTGTTTACTGGGCTTGGCCGGGTACCCTCCCATAACTGACCCCCCACATCTTTTTTTGTCTTCAGCTGGAGACGACATTTGAGGTGGTGGCTAGGGCCCTTCCGTGGAGTTACTCGGTTTTCCTGGGTCTCCACCATGTCTACAGGAGGTGAACCTGTTATTAAACTTCTGTTTGTTTTTCTCCCGTTAATCTGACTTTTTTCCCTCCCCCAACTCCTGAATTGAATGAAAACAGCATTTCTGACATCATCAAACCACAGAAGTCAAAACTTTAGGCAATTCAAGTGCTCAAAGAAATTCTAAAATCCTTATTTAAATGCCTCTAAAGAACTTTCAGGCTTTTAAAAGTTTTAGTTACATAGAGCTGTGGAAGTTTATTAGTGTTACCAAACAAAACACGGTGGACACAAAAAATCTTGGTTCCCTCCCAGAAAAGGAACGGCCTTAACGGGTGCTTGGCTGGCTCAGTCGGTAGAGCGAGGGACCCTTAATCTCAGTGTCTGCGAATTCAAGCCCCATGCTGGGCCTGGAGTCTACTAAAAACAGCAGCAAAAGCAACAAAAACACACAAAAACCCCAAACTGGTTCATATCTTAGAGAAGGAACTGCTGTGATAAAACACAGAAAGTAACTCTCAGGTGCCTGTCAGTTTCAGACAATAGATGGCACTGTGGGACAATAAGACACGATGATTTTACTCTTCCCCCTCACTGCGAGCCGGAGAAGCAAACAAAAAACCCCAACACAATAATCTTACACAGGTTCCGGATCCATTTAAAATCTACTTGTCCAGGGAGGGTTGTCTATAAAAGTCCCCTCCTCCGGTGCGTGGGCTACTCGGCTCTGTCCCCTTGCTACTCAGTGTTTCTGGCGCGAGCGGCGCTGGCATCACCTGAGAGCTTGTTAGAAACGCGGAATCCCAGACCCAGACCCCCTGAGACAGAAGCCACCACTTGGGCAAGATCTTCTTAGCCGACCAAAAGCTTTCGAAAAGTGCTTAGTTATGCAGAAGCGCAGATGTGCTTCAACGTTACAAAACAAAGGGAAACAAACCAAAATAATCCTCGTTCCCTTTAAGAAAAAAACGGCTTTTGTAAAAAATACTCGCTAAAGGCGCTCGCGGAGTCTGCCGCTTTGAGGCGGCAGATGGCACTGTGGCACAACGTTAGCGACTGTTTTCCGGTGGCGAGGAGAAAGTCCGAGAAAAAGACACGGAATCGAACAGAACAATCTTCCACTAGATCTGAATCTATTAAATTTCCCCATCTCCAAGGTCAGAAGATTAGGAACTCTTCTGGATGAGGGAAAATAAAAGAAGCTTAGAGAGGGAGGGGTGAAAAAGACAAGGACTTTACTCAGGAAGAGAAAGAAGTTACATTCATATGTGCTCAGTGTCAGAAAGGTTCTCTGAACTTGTCTCCTAAAATCTATTGTTAGAACTCCAGCCCTTTGAATCACTGCTTAAGGCACAAATGCCCCTAAGAGGCCATGCATTTCACCATCATTAATGCCTTTCTGGACATTAATGTGTCCCCTTGCTTTGTAATAAAGGTCACTCCCTGGCAGCAAATGAACTGCTCAGGCTTCATTTTTCTGTCTTGCTCAACTGCACCTGAGAGCCCTCAGCCTACTTTGTGAGGCCACAGCCTTACCCACTGTCAAGCCCTATTAAAGGAAGAACCCCACACGGGGTGACAGGTGACTGAAAACTACATTGAGGGGCATCTGAAGAACATGAAACCAATTCATCATATATAATTTACAGAACCCAAACCATGTTGGAAACATTCTTTTAGGAAGGACAATACTCAAAGAGGAGTTCAGCTCCCCTGATAAAGTTGCCAGATTTAGCAACAACAAAAGCAAAACAGGACTCCCAGTTAAATTTTGTTTTCGGATAAACAATGAACGATTGTTTTTAGAGTAAGTAGGTTTCATGCACTGTTTAGGACAAACTTAGACTAAAAAATTAATGTTTTAGTGAAATTCATATGTAACTGGGTATCCTATATTTGACCTGGCGACCCCGACCACCGTTGAAATTCTCACACACAGGGGCACCTGGGTGGCTCAGTCGGCTAAGCCTCTGCCTTCCATCCGCTCAGGTCACAATCCCAGGGTCCTGGGATCCAGCCCCAGGTCAACTCCCTGCTGGGCAGGGAGCCTGCTTCTCCCTCTCCCTTTGCCGCTCCCCCTGCTTGTCCTCTCTCTGTAATAAATAAATAAAACCTTAAAAAAAAAAAAAAAGAAATTTTCACACACAGGTCAAACAGATGCACAAAGATGCCTGCCACAGCCTTGTTATGTAATGGGACGCAGAATCAGCTTAACTGGGCCTATTGTGAGGAGAGAAACACAGTGTGGGGAGATAAAAGTAATTTTCCCTCCACCCTTCTAGTATCTTGGCTGAGACCCTCCTGTAATAAAAGTCAGATTAACAGGAGAAAAACAAACAGAAGTTTAATAGCAGGTTCACCTCCTGTAGACATAGTGGAGACCCAGGAAAACCGAGTAACTCCACGGAAGGGCCCTAGCCACCACCTCAAATGTCGTCTCCAGCTGAAGACAAAAAAAGATGTGGGGGGTCAGTTATGGGAGGGTACCCGGCCAAGCCCAGTAAACAAGGGTATGATTGTGATGCAGATTTAGGGCACTGCCTTCTCTACAGATGAGAGTTTCTAGAGCTCCAGAGTCATCCCCTTCCTCCAGGTGCAGAGAGGGAGACACCCATACAAATGGAGATTTCCCTTATTCATGTAAGGGCCTCTCACAAAAGGGTAACTTCAACCACTTGGTTTTCAGAGCGTTTCCATGTCTGCTGTTTCTTAAAAATAACCAGCTCAAAATAATCCTTACGCCAAAGAGGCTTATTTTGGGGTGGCGAATTCTGCTCCTTTTCAACAGTCACAGCCAAACCACAGCCCGTCAGGGAGGGAGCAGGGGAGAGTGGGTCTCTCATCTCTGTTCTGCTGTGTCTCCCACCTAAAAGCAAGAGGACCAGGGAGCCTGGAGTCTGCAGCCTTCAGAGGTCAGCCTCCAGGTGTGTGCTGGGGCCAATGGTGAGACTCCCCTCCCAACTCCTTGATCCGTGATGCCATGTTGATAAGTTGAAATTGGCCATAGTGGGAGTATTTACACCACAGAACTCAGTAAACCCTACAAATCAGGGTAATTTGTTTTCTCTTGGTGCTTGTGTTAACTACTAACCAACACTGCGCCATCAGTTTCCCAGGCACGGAGCAGGATGGAGAAGGGTTGCGAATGTATTTAGAAAGGAAAGTGTAATTATGCTACCGGGCATAATTGCTCTGTCATATTCCATCGTATGAAGAATTGTCCATTTATGTACCCATTCTCCTAAGGAGGCAACCAATCTCCCATAACTCTCTTTCTCATTGGCTTCCTTCCCTATCTCCTCCCCTAGGCCCTTCAGGCTTAGGAGTGATGACTGGATATCAGTTTGGGGCCAATCAGAAGAGACGAATCACACAGTAGTTTAAACAAGGAAGTTTAATATAAAGAATTACTAACTATAATGGGGAATTGGAGTCCTGAGAGGTTGGCTAGTAAGAAGTAAAGAGAACTCTAGAGAATATGGGGATAGGTGACATGAGAGCAGCCACCACCCCTATGGCTGCCATAGAGCACCCAAGCAAGAGTCCCTCCCCTTCCAAAGCTTGTAAGAGGGCACAGCACAGCTCACGAAACAGCAGAAAGTCATTGCAGTGCTGCTCTGGTAGAAGCTACTAGAAGTCTGTGCTCCGGAACTTTCTGGGAATTGTCGCTCTAGGGCAGCAGGCAAAGCTGCTTACAGTGAGGTGTACCGCTGGAGCTGTAAACCCATGGGAGACGGGTGCTGGGGGGGGAGGGCTGCTGGCTGCTGGGCACCGGAGAAGCTGCGAGGGCTGCAGGAGCCTGACAGCAGGAGGCAAAAGCCTTTCCTCCCGCAGTGTCCCACCCCAACTCTACTGACCACATGCCAGTCGGCCAAGGCAAGACATTTAAAGGGCTCAGATCCATTGTCATAGAGCTAGCAGTGCAAGGTTTGAGGCCAAGCTAATCTGCTCGAAAGCTCCCTGATGTTGCTAGTCCCTAGGGCTTCCCTATCCCTCGTTGGTTCCCTTAACCCTGCCCACACCTCTAGAAAGAGTCCCTTTAGTGGATTCTTTCCAGTTAATACTTCTGGATATGGCTTCTCATAGGGATCCTGACTGATCCAACTGTTACAACGAATGACACGTACAATGAATGAAGGTATCCACATGAATAAATCCCAAAAACATAACCTTAGGTGAAAAAAAAGCTACATCAGAACAAATAGATATGGTACGGTATTTGCGTAAAATTTGAAAACACAATTAATAAAATTGTAAAAATTGTAAAACACAAATTTTGATATTATTTACCAAACTACAAATATCTCTTACAATGACACATATTCGGGGCGCCTGGGTGGCTTAGTCGGTGATGGGTCTGTCTTCAGCTCTGGTCATGATCCTAGGGTCCTGGGATTGAGCCCCACATCACATCAGGCTCCCTGCTCAGCGGGGAGCCTGTTTCTCCCTCTCCCTCTGCCGCTCCCCCTGCTTGTGCACTCATTCTCCTTCTCTCTCTCTGTCAAATAAGTAAATATATAAAATCTTAAAAAAAAAGAAAGAAAGAAATGTAGTGATGGTAATAGAAGACGGATGCTCACACAAGAGGTATTAGAAATACATTGCTGCAGTCGAGACGTTCACCAGATGGAATGGACACTAACAACGTGAAAACTGAGCATTGCAAAGTGCAGTGGTTACAGAGTGGGTCATCCTGGGTGGCCGGCAGAGTGCTGGGTGGGTCTGCACTTCTGGCCCAGGACAGTGAGCTGGTTAGAGCAGAACTCTGTTAAGCTTGAAGCTTCTCCCCATCTGGATAATTCTGCTCATGCCTCTACCTTCCAGGCAAAAAGCAGCCTGCAAAAGGCCTCCAAAGTCCCTTGAGGAGCCTGGATCTTTCTTTGTGGAGCGTGGGCAGTCCTAGCTTTTCTTAGCTAAGCAGTGACAGGATCCAAGCTGTGATTTAGGCAGATCAGCTTGGCAACTCCACACAGGGTGGACAGAAGGGGAGAGACAGCTAGAAGCAAGAGAAATTGTTGGGAAGTCAAAGTCATTGTTGAAAGATATGTGGAGGCAATGGCCTGAGCTGGGACCATGGCCGGAGGAGTGAAAATGGGGAAAAAATAAAAAGAAACTTGGAAATCACTGGCAGAACAGTGTGCAACTGTTGCATCCAGGATACTAAGGGGAAATTAAAGAGGGCTCCAAGGCTTGGGAGAATAGTGATGCTCTTAGAGGACAGTAAGTCGCATTGGGAGGGGCAGGCAGGTTTGGGAAGATTAGAAGTTCACTTGTATACATTTTGAGCCTAACGTGGCATCTAAGTGGCCAGTCCGTTCAGCAGGAGATTTGAGACTGGAGGGTCGGGGGCAAGTCATAGCTGCTGATTCAGATTTAGTCACTGTCTTAGAAGCCATGGGATTGTGCATGCTTTGATGCACCAAAGGCCTTTTCTTGGAGAATAAAGACTAGGAAGATGCAAGGAACCAAGGACAAAGAAAGTGGTAGAACTGAATCAAAGGGAGAAGCAGATGGTGACGAGAGTGTGGCCATGCTGACCAACACAAGAGGAAACACTAAAATGCTTGTCCACCTAGCATCCTTTGGGCAGGACAGAACTGAGTTCAGAAGGGTTGCTAGTGGTCTCCAGCTTTCCATCCACTCTGGCAAGTCGCAGGCATCCAGGACCTTTGAATCTTGACCAGTCTTTAATTCTCTCAGGAAATTATTATCTTATCAGTTCTCTCATTTCTCACCTGTCTTGAAATGACACTAACAATTAAATGTCTTCCTCTGTAACCCCACAGCACAATTCTTGCCCCTCCATTGGCCATCAAATATACCCCTCTAAAGAAGATTCGAGAGTTACACACCTGGGTTTAGACCTAGGCTCCATCAGTTACTATCTGTGACCTTAAGCCAATTACTAAATCTGCCATATTTCACTCAGTTTTTATCCTGGGGCCCTAGCACAGTGACGAATGTAGTTAACATTTATTGAGTTGAATCAGATTTTATATAACCTTTGGCTCCACAAGTCACTCCTACTTTGTCTCCATATTTCCATTCTGTTCGCACCAGGATATTTGCAACAGAAAAGCAGGGAGTATGGACCACATGTTCAAGAAGGAAGAGTGGTAAAGAACAGAGAGAAATGGAATGGTAAATAGAGGAAATAGTGAAAGGCTTTTCCAGAATAGTGAAGAGCTGCCTGTAATTGAAGAGCAGAGGAAAGAACTGATGTATGTTCAAGAGCGGGAAAGGGAAGGAATCTTGTAGGCCTGATAAATGAGAAAAGGGCGGGAAGGATTTAAATCATGAGGGCCAAGGGAAGGAATTTGCCTTTCTTTTATTAAAAACATTTTTTTATTTCTTTGGAAACACTAAAAATCTTCTTAAATAGCAACTAACAGTAATTAGCTGAGAAAGTATCATGCCAAACATACTACTATTTAAACTGATCCTTCACGGAATCCTTGAAGTTTTCTTGCATGAACTGATAAAGGTATATGCATTTGTATTGTCTATGTATGCCTAAAAAACGATTAAACAAATGCATTCAACTCAAGTGATTCTTTTTTTTTTTTTTAAGATTTTATTTATTTATTTGACAGAGATAGAGACAGCCAGAGAGAGAGGGAACACAAGCAGGGAGAGTGGGAGAGGAAGAAGTAGGCTCAAAGCGGAGGAGCCTGATGTGGGGCTCGATCCCACAATGCTGGGATCACGCCCCAAGCCGGAAGGCAGACGCCCAGCCGCTGTGCCACCCAGCACCCCTCAACTCAAGTGATTCTATCGAGAAATTCTATTCCAGGGGAATTTCACAGGAGCTAAATGACTTACTGAACTCACCTGGAGTACAGTCTGATTCTCCTGTTTTTCTTCTTTAACTAAAATTTTATTTTGAAAAAATTCCAAAACTATAAGAAATGTTCCATGAATATTACAGTGAACTCCTGACTTCCTTTCCCCCAGATCCGGCCATTGTCATTATGATGCCCTATGTGTTTTATCTCTTTCTTCAAATATATGTATATACAAAATACATAATAATGCACACATTATGCTTATTAATGTAGATATAGAAATATATATTTTTAAAAATATTTTATCAGTACACTCTTTTTTTTAAAGATTTTATTTATTTGACAGAGAGAGAGAGAGAGACAGAGAGCACAAGTAGGCAGAGAGATAGGCGGAGGGAGAGGGAGAGGCAGGCTCCCCACTGAGCAGAGAGCCTGACGTGGGACTCGATTCCAGGACCCTGGGATCATGACCTGAGCCGAAGGTGGACGCTTAACTGACTGAGCCATCCAGGTGCCCCAAATAGTGTTCTTTATAGAAAAGTTTCCCCATGTAAGATGCCACCCAGGATCCTGGATTATATTTCATTTCATGAGGGGTTTGCCTTTGTTTTAAAAAAAATTTATTTTAAAGATTTATTTATTTATTTATTTGAGAGAGAGAGAAAAAGTGCATGTTGATGGGGAGGGGAAGAGGGAGAAGGAGAGAATCCCAAGCAGACTCCCCACTGGGAGTAGAGCCCGATGCAGGACTCAATCCCAGGACCCTGAGATCAGGACCGGAGCTGAAAACAAGAGTCGGACGATTAACTGACTAAGCCACTGAGGCACCCCAAGGAGTTTGCCTTTATTTTGTTTATTTTAATTTATTTATTTCTTATTCTAAGTAGTATCCTGGACCAACTTGGGGCTCGAACTCTCTACCCTGAGATCAAGAGTTACCTGATCTACCAACTGAGTCAGCCAGGTGCTCCAAGGGCTTTGCCTTTAAAAAGACGACTGACACTTCTACTGAAACAGTAAAGAAGGAGGAAAGGGGTAGGTGTGGAGAAAGAGAAAGTCAGTCCTATTTGATGACCTGATGTCAGTAGAGAGGAGAACATGAGTTAGGGATAAGGGAGGTAAGTAGAACTGGGCGCTTGAAGTGAGAGGGAAGCTTTTGAAGAGATGTCTTTTTCTTTCCTTTTTAAAAGTAGGCTCTACACCCAACATGGGGCTTGAATTCATGACCCTGAGAGCAAGGGTCACATGCTCTGCCAACTGAGCCAGCCAGGTGCCCCTTGAAGAGATGTGTTCGTATTGAACACGAGGAGATAAATTAGAAGACTGAACAGCAGCATCGAGCACCGAGTTGAAGATGGACAATTTAAACCTGTAAATCATTACTGCTCTGTGATGGCCTCTAGAACAGGTCCGTAGAAAATTAGATAGTTCGGGGCATCTGGGTGGCTCAGTTGGTTAAGCGTCCAACTGTTGATTTCAACCCAGGTCATGATCTCAGGGTCATGGGATCGAGCCCCACGTGGAGTCCCGCATTGGGCTCCATGCTCAGTGGAAAGTCTGCTTCTCTCTCTTTCTCCTTCTCCCTCTGCCCCTGCCCAAGCTTGTGCACTCTCCCTCTCTTTCTGAAATAAATAAATAAATTTGAAAAAAAATGAGATGGTTAGAAAGATTCAGCAAAGGGGTGCCTGGCTGGCTCAGTCAGTGGAGCATGCAACTCTTGGTCTTGGGGTTGTGGGTTCGAGCCCCACATTGAGTATAGAGATTACTTACAAGCAAAATTTTTTTCCCTCCCCCCTCTTTTTTTTAAGTAGGTTCTGGAGCCTGACACGGGGCTTGAACGCATGACTCTGAGATCAAGACATGAGCTGAGACAGCGCTTAACTAATTGAGCCACCCAGGTGCCCCCAAAGTAGAATCTGAAAGAAAGAAAGAAAGAAAGAAAGAAAGAAAGAAAGAAAGAAAGAAAGAAAGAAAAAGAAAGATTTGGCATGGAACTTTGGAACAACAGACTTGGCAGAAGGTCAACATGAGGCTCAGGTATTAGTAAAGAATGCACTAAGGTGGTTAACTGGGTAATCAGGCCTGGGAGGGAGATAGGATCATTAATAGATTTGGGTAAAGTGATGGAGTTTGAAAATTAGACAGTAAATAGCTGGGTGGAGGTTGTGGAAGGGAGAAGCTGACCAGGTGAGAGTCAAGGAGCTAGTATGCCAAGCGTGGCGGCTTGAGGTAGTGTGTGACCTGTGGCCTATTCAGGCTTCACCTGGGCTGGGTGCGTTGCTATCTCTGGTATCACTGGAGGCCAGCAATGCAGCCGGAGTGGCGGGGAAATGGTGGTTTTAGTTGATGTGTTCACACAGATACTGATTTCACAAGGGCCTGCGTCGCAGTCATCCTGCGCTGACTTTAGAGTAGTGTCAGCTGACACTTACTTGGCACTTACCACACGCCAGACACTGCTCTAAATCCTTATACGTGCTACTGCACTTAGTCCTCTCAACAAACCCCAGAGAGTAAGGATGATTAGTCTTCCCTATTTTGTAGGTGAGTAAACTGAGGCATCAAGTGCTTAAGAAACTTGCCCAAGGTCAGCTGGGAAGTGGCTAAGCCAGAATTTGAAATGAAGCCAGAGTCTGTTCCCTTAACCACTCTGCTGCTTTATACAGATGGATGCCTTAGAGCAACCACAGCGATGGCCCTGGATCCTTCTCACTTGTCCCCGACCTGCTCTTCACCCCAGTTCAGCCTCCCTCTGATTCATAACTCTTAGCTTTCAAGACAATCTAGATCCTGTCTCTGGCCTTTGGAACAAATGTCTGTATTTGATCTTTCCAGTGGAGTCTCCAGTGCCCCTGACTACATTTGTCTCTCTGGCTCTTCATAATCCATGTCGCTCCAAACAGGAACCTGGGCCAGGTCCCAGACTCTCTAAACCTGTTTGCCCCCTTCCAGGGCCCCACACTTTACCTTCCACCTCAGTCCGGCTAAACTTCCAGTGAACTGTATCTGTCCCCCCCCTTTCGTATGTTGAAGTCTTAACCCCCAGTACCTCAGAATGTGACCTTATTTGGAGATAGGGTCATTGCAGATAGAATTAGTGAAGACGAGATCATGATGGAGTACGGTGGGCTCCAAATCCACTATGACTAGTGTCCTTATAAAAAGGGGCAATTTGGACACAGACACACACACACAGGGGAATGCCATGTGAAGATGGAGGCAAAGATTGGGGTGATGCATCTACGAACTAAGGAAAGCCAAAGATTGCCAGCAACCCACCAGAAGCTAGGGAAGAGGTATGGAACAGAGTCTCCTTCACAGCTCTCAGAAAGAACCAACCCGAGATCAGGAGGGTCTCAGACTTCTAGCCTCTAGAGCTGTCAGATGATAAATTTCTGTTGTTTAAGCCTCTCAGTTTCTGGTGCTTTGTTGTGGCCACGCTAGGAAGTACAGTGGAGGAGGGCCTACCTGTCTTGAAGGGACACAGTGCTGTGACGACATGCACTGACCACTGAGTCTCATGGGAAGTAGTGTGAGCGTTTCTGCGATGAGAAGAGGCAGGAGTGAGGGGACATGCAGTACACTGAAGCCCAGTTATAGGGATCAGCTGGCTGTGGCGAAAAGAGCCAGGTCTTGGGCACCTGGCTGGCTCAGTCGGTAAAGCATGTGACTCTTGATCTTGGGGTCATGAGTTCAAGCCCCACATTGGGCAGAGATCTTACTTAAAAAAAATTGAAGTGGAGAATGAGGGGAGTGCCTGGGTGGCTGAGTCAGTTAAGCGTCTGCCTTTGGCTCGGGTCGTGATCCCAGGGTCCTGGGATGGAGCCTTGTTGTCAGGCTCCCTGCTCAGCAGGGAGTCTGCTTCTCCCTCTGCCCCCTGCTTGTGCTCTCTCTCTCTCGCTGTCTTTCTCTCTTTTGCTCTCTCTCAAATAAATAAATAAAATCTCAAAAAAAAAAAAAAAAGAAAAGAAAAGAAAAGAAAGAATCCATGGCACTTGCATGATGGGAGAGATATCCCAAGAGATAGGGAGGAGAAAACTGGATTTTTTTTTTTAAGATTTATTTATTTATTTATTCGACAGAGAGAGATAGAGAGGGAACACAAGCACGGGGGAGCTGGAGAAGGAGAAGCGGGCTCTGCCCAATGTGGGGCTCGATCCCAAGACCCTGGGATCATGACCTGAGCTGAAGGCAGACGCTTAAAGACTGAGCCACCCAGGCACCCGGAGAAAACTGGATTCTAAGTATTGTGAAGGTTGCAAATTGGGCCTGACTTGTCAAGTTCTCAGGGACTCCAGTGAAGTCTAGTTACTTTTAGAGGCTGGGCTGTGCTGCTTTGAATGTCACTCAGTGTGTCGACTGGATTATGTGGGGTGCTGACTTTTATGTGGGTTACAAAAGAAACAAAGTGCACAAAACTGGAAACAAGGTGTGAAGTCAGGGTTTTTTGCCATGATTTGCACATTTTTATGACTTAGGTATTTGAGTAACAGACACCACTACAACTGGATGCTTTCAACAGACAAAATGCAAAGGGGAAAAAAAAACAAAAAGAAAAAAAGAAAGAAATTAAACATTAAATACAGACAGGATTTCCCAAATGGTGTCAGCTTGGCACCACTGCTCCCTCAAATTGTTTAACCATGACTAATTCTTTTCCCCAATTTGACATATTTAATTTGAAATAGTGGTAAAGAAACCTTCCAGTTTCTGAGTTAATACAGGCGGGCTTGCTGTCATTTCAGCAGCAGTCACATTATGGTAATAAAGCCTGACACTTTTCTTTCTAGGTTTATTTATTTTTCAGTTGTCTCTACAACTTATGGCCCTGAGAGCAAGAGCCGAATGCTCCATTGACTGGGCCAGCCAGGTGCCCCAAAACCTGATATTTTCTGAGCTGTAACTAGTGTGAGGAAGGTGAAATTATGAGGAAAGCAAGACTTAGAGGCACCTGGGTGGCTCAGTGGGTTCAGCGTCTGACTCTTGCTTTCAGCTCAGGTCATGATCTCAGGGTCCTGGGATCGAGCCCCGCCTCAGGCTCCCGCACTCGGTGAAGAGTCTGCTTGAGGATTTCTCTCCCACTGCCCCTTCCCCAGCTCACACTCCCCCTCTCTCTGTCAAATAAATGAACAAGTCTTTTAAAAAATATGAGGAAAGGCAGACTTAAAGACGTGAAGTCGCTTGTCCAGCTGGTGAGCTGCGGCACTCATAGCAGGCTGAGGGCACGTGCGTGTCACACGAGCACAGGGCCACAGGAATGGATCTGCACGCAGCTTTCCTTCAGCGTACGTTCTCTCAGTCTATAGAAATTTGCTGCAACTTAATGAATGAATGAAAGAATTCAATTCATATTATCTGAAACTCATATTTTTAGAAACTTGCAAGGATTATAACCTTTGATTAATGCTTAATATATATAAATGTGTGTGTGTGAGGAAGAGGAGGAGAAGGAGGAGAGGCTTCAACTCACAAGAGGTTTTCTCCCAAAGTTTTTTTATTTATTTATTATTTTTTAAATATTTTATTTATTTGTCAGCGAGAGAGAGAGCACAGCAGGCAGAGGGAGAGGGAGAAGCAGGCTCCCAGAGGAGCAAGGAGCCTGATGTGGAGCTCGATCCCAGGACCCCGAGATCATGACCTGAGCAGAAGGCAGAGGCTTAGCCGACTGAGCCACCCAGGTGCCCCTAATTGTGTGTTTTTTTAAGTAGATTCTACACCCAACCTGGGGCTTGAACTCCCAACCCGAGATCAAGAGTTGCATGCCCTATGGACTGAGCCCGTCAGGCATCCCCAGAAGTTTATTTTTAAATCAATGGCATTTCTCTCAGAAAAAGGATTGTAGATGTTGACTAAGGACCCAGGTCAGGTCGGAAAAGCACATTTAACCAGTGTTCCAGAAGCACAGTAGTATCATAGAACGCAAATACTGGTTTACGACAGCAGCGTTTCTGTGGGAAAATGTATTGGAGATTCTGACATGGAATGCCAGGGATTAATCTCCCTATAGATCCTCCTCTTTCCTCCCTACCTGCAGGGCAGTGCAGGTGGTCACTTCCCTAACATCAAGGTGCAGATGGAAACTTCTGTGCCCAGGAGCAGAGGTGTGCAGTAATGGTAAGCGGTCAGGGACAGGCTGATAAATGGGGCTAGGAGCAGGTCTGGGATCCTGGGGGACAGTGGGGAGCTGTGACGGGGCACTTTATAGGGCGTGGGATGCTCTGTCAAGCCTTTATTCATTCTTTGGCTGGACCCAATGACGGCCCCCCTGCATCCCTTCTGGCTGCTACCAACCAATGCTTCCAATAACTTTCTTTCTTCCCTGGTCCATCCTGGAGCAACACCTGGCCTCCATGTTTCTTCTGTATGTTCTTGTCCCTGAAACAAGCATTTACTATTGTAGAAATTTAGTCTACTTTAGAAGAATGGTCGGACTTTGGCTTTCCTCGCATTTTATTCTAAGAGCTGTAAGGTTTTCTTTCAGTGACAAGCTGGATAAAGCCTGGGGTCACTGGGTAGGCAGATGATTGAGAAACGGTGACATCACTGGGACCAGTAGGAAGAAGATTTGAGTGGTAGAGAGGGCCACTAGTCACAAAATACCCTCAATAGATTCCATTTTTTTTAGGGAAGGCGCAAGTTGGGAAGGCTATTCCTCTCCAGATTCCCTGGAGAGCAGAGGCATTTTAGACACTATCTTAGCCACACTTGCCTAGTGATAACGGAGCTTTTTGGGTAAATGGAAAAGCTCGCTATCTGCACTGATACCATGCTCATTTATAAAATGCCTTTCCACTCCTCATTTCCTTCTACAATGTTCCACTTTCTCTATTGAATGTGAGATGGATTCTTAGTGAAAAAAAAAAAGGTAAGAATTAAGATTTGTCAAAGGTTGGATTCCCCAGGAAGACCACTCTGAGATGGACATAGGATGATTATTAGGGAGTGCTCTTGGGATCAACTCCTGTGGAGGGGGTGGGTAGGAAGCAGGATGAGGCAGAGGGAAAGGTCCATCTGTTATACAGGCCCAACCACAGCCTGGAGGAAGTTCTGGAGCTTTGTTCTGGGTTGGGCCTAGATGGCCAGACCTTTATAACCTTGCATCCAACAGTAATTGGATGCAGGTCACCTGGGCCAGGTGGCTCTCTGAAGCTGAGGCCCTTCTTCAAGTGGCTGATAGCTCGAGTCTGCCTGCCAACAGCACTCCCAGCTGCTGGGACAAGAAGACCTTCACTGAAGGGGGCTTGGCGTGGTACACCAAGATATTTATCAAGACACTCAAAATGAGAAAGGATGATAGGGTCCCTGGCTGGCTCCGTCAGTAGAGCATGTGACTCTTGATCTCAGCGTTGTGAGTTCGAGCCCCATGTTGGATGTAGAGATTACTTAAAAATAAAATCTTAAAAAAAATTTTAAAAAACAAACAAACCCTTTGTTGAGGTCACCATAGGGTTCCTGCAGTGTCAGTGGGAATACAGGTTCTTGACTTTCTGCAAGTAGTGCAGCATTTAGAACTCCAGCCATCCAGCAGCACAGCATTCTGGGGTCAGGGGAACACATTTGCCCTTTTACTTTCCAGTCTAAAGAGTGGTAAGGTTTCCTAATTACACATAACATATTAACAGCCATTTATGGGCTGGTTTCAATCAATTCATTAGGTGTTTTTCCCAGGGTGCCTGGGTGACTCAGTTGGTTGAGCATCTGCCTTCCACCCGGGTCATGATCCCAGAGTCCTGGGATTGAGTCCCGCATCTGGCTTCCTGCTTAGTGGGGAGTCTGCTTCTCCCTCTGCCTCTCCCCTGGGTGTGCTCTCTCTCGGTCACTCTCTCTCTCAAATAAATAAATAAAAAATCTTAAAAAAAAATTCATCAGGTGTTTTTCCCAGAGCTACTTTTGAAAGGGAGGGGTTAGGAGAATATACAGGGTATTGAATCTGGGATGATGTGGAGCCTGGAAAAGGGAGCAGAAAAGGGAGGGTGGGCCCCTAACACTAATACAATTCCTTGATCTTACCTGGTGTAAATGCATTCATGGTAGATAAAGTTTCCAAAGGAGAGTGAGATATTGCAACCACTTAATTGATATGTTTCATTAGGTACTCTTTTGCTTGGAAGCCAGTGAACAGACAACAAGACACATTGAAATCTCCTATCCACAAAGTCCTGAAGTTTTATCTTTTACACTAGTGAAATTGATTAGTTAGAAAATAAACTTGGGTTTTGTTTTTATCTAGTTAGGCTATGCAATGTTTTCAGGAGTTGATTGCCTTGCTTATAAATCAGTAAAGTAACAGCTTTTTCTTTCTTTTCTCACAATTACTTTTTGATTATGTCCGTGTTTATTAGCAGTTTGGAGGAGAAATAATAAGGAAAACATAGTTTATGATGATTGGCTGCTCCATTTATCTATCCCCACTGTGATAAGTACAGTGTTTTTTATATCACAGGCTCTCATTAATCTTTGTTGGTTGGATGAACTCAAGCCAACCTGGCCATTTGCTAGCAATTTTCATGAAAAAAAAGGTTTCATATGTGAGAGACTAACAAAATTGGTTGAAGTGAAATAGGTGGATTATTGATAGATGTCAATTGGCTGCAGTCTCTGCCTCCTATTGCTTCATAATAAACTACCCCCAGATGCGGTGGCTTCCAATTATTTATTTTGATTATAAATCTCAATTTGAGCAGGGCTTGGTGTGGACTGGTTGTCTCTATTTCAGGCAGAATCAGCTGGGTGGTTCTTCTGCCGCTGGAGGATACACTTCCAAAGGTGACCCACTCACATACATGGCAAGATGAAACCGGGCATTAGTTCCTTTCCATCTCGGTAGGGTGGCTCGGGCTTTCTCACAACAGTGTGGGGGGATAAAAACAACGAACTCCCCAAAGGAACCAAGCAGAAGCTATATTGCCGTTTGTAACCTGGCCTTGGAAATCACACAGTGTCATTTTCACCACAATTACAATCCAGCCAAGATTCAAGGGGAGGGGACAGAGACCCCCACTTCTCTGTGGGAAGAGTGTTAAAGTCACATTGTAAGAAGAACATGTGGGATGAGAGGTATTGTTGCGGTCATCTTTGGCAAATACTGTTTGCCATAGGGATTATTTATGATCCTTCTTCATACCCCCAATTTCCCACATTTAAAGATTTTTTTTCTATTTGTCTTTTTTTTTTTTTTTTGAGATTGTATTTTTGAGTTATCTCTACACCCAACTTGGGGCTCAAAAACACAACCCTGAGATCAAGAGTTGCACACTCTACCAACTGAGCCAGCCAGGCACCCCTCTGTTTGTCTTCATGATCTTTTTTTTTCCAACTGTCCCCTCTAGACTTGGTAGCTATAATATCTCAGGAGCTAACATTCTTTTTTTTTTTTTTTAAAGATTTTATTTATTTATTTGACAGAGAGAGAGACAGCCAGCGAGAGAGGGAACATAAGCAGGGGGAGTGGGAGAGGAAGAAACAGGCTCATAGCGGAGGAGCCTGATGTGGGGCTCGATCCCATAACGCCGGGATCACACCTTGAGCCGAAGGCAGACGCCCAACCGCTGTGCCACCCAGGCGCCCCCCCCCCTTTTTTTTTAAAGTAAGTTCTATGCCCAACATGGGGTTTAAACTCACAACCCTGAGATCAAGAGTCACATGCTCTACCAACTGAGCCAGCCAGGCACCCCTCAGAAGCTAATATTCTTTAAAATAACTTATGAAGGGAAGATTGTTTTTCTTGTACACTGAAGGCATATGCTGAGCAACTTTCTAGGATAGGTGTGTATCCAGCTGAGTTTATGCTTCCATATAGTTCTTACTTCTGTCTGGTTTGGAGAAGAGACTAACACACATGTAGGCATAGCTCGAAATATAAGAAATAAAATAAATGAGAATATATATATATATTGCCTGGGGCAGCTTTAAGTCAATTTTTGGAAGGTTCTGTCGCGCAGGTGATGGGTGGATTCAGCTGAAAATCCTACAGACATGTAGAATAATAAGTGGTCTCTATTTTGGGGTTATCATGGCAATGCGAGTTAATGATTTATGGGGTGTGTGTGTCTGTGTTTGTAACTGGTCCTAGTTAAGCTGGAATACTAAGGCTGGTTAGCAGTGATTTGGTCATAACTTTGAGTGAAATCCTGAATTTGAAGTCATAAAGCAACATACATATTTCCATCAAAGGAGCATTTTCCCCGACATTTTTAAAAAATATTTTATTTATTCTAGAAAGTGAGAGAGAGAGCAAGCGGGGAGAGAAGCAGAGGGAGAGGGACAAGCAGACTCTGTGCCCAGCACGGAGCCCGACTCAGCATTCGATCCCAGGACCCTGAGATCTTGACCTGAGCCAAAAATCAAGAGTCAGACGCCTGATTGACTGAGCCACCCAGGCACCCCTTCCCTGACATGTTTATCAACATGTTCAAAATACTAAAAGTTGAAAGAATGACACAGTAAACAGCCACATACCCATCACCCAGATTCTACAATTAGCATTTTACTTTAATTGGTTCTTGTCATATTTTTCCATGCATCCATCCATCCCTCTATTCCTCCACAAATCCAGCTATTTAAAAAGACATTACAAAGTAACTTACAATCATCAGCAGATGTATTTTGAGTTCTGTTTAAAAATGTGGACAATTTTCTTATTTCAATCTATCTTGTATTTGAAAATATATAAAATCAGGTGGACTTGATCTTTTGTCATTATATTAAAAATGAAATCTATGAGAATTTAGTAGAGAAGTTGCTGGAGAAACAAACTCTGTAAAGACTGTGCTCTGTGATGCATATTATTTAATGTACTTCAGATCATATCTTTGCCTTTGCTTCAGAATGTAATAAAAACTTATACATTTTGAACTGAATAATTGTGTCCCTTGATAGAGAAAAGGCTATCATTTTTCATTTTCTTTTCATTGTACCTTTTCATTTCCTTAAGCATGTTGGAAACCATATTGAATTTCTATCTGTAAAGCTGGTCAAAGATTTCTTTTAGAGAAATGAAATCAAGACCTGAGACAATTGATCAGGTTCACTCCACAGTGTCTACACTTTTTATTCCAACCTGCCTCCTCCAAATGGTATAGCCTCAATTTACCTAGCCACTTTTGTGTTTATCCTTCTTTTTTCTTCAGGTAATTGTCTCAATCCTTAATTTTCCTCTATTGTACATCAACAAGGCACAAAATGATGTAGGAATTCATTGATCTGTTCAGTGATTTCATTCCTTCATTGAGCAAATGCTTTTTGAGCATCAGGTCCTAGGCATTGGCAAAACAAAATGAATAAGACATAATGTTTATTTTCAATGCAAAGCCATTAATATGGTATATTGATCAATATAGGTGACAAAGCTGGATAATTGAGGCCTTTTGGAAGATTTTTTCCACTTTTCCAAGGACAGCAGCTGTTGCTCTGCTTTATGTCATGTAGACCCTGAATAAAATTATACACAGAAGACCAGTGTTTGCTAATGACTCATTATTGTATCAGAACATTTTAAGAGAGTGAGAATTGTTTTATGGGTTTGAGAAAAAGCAAGATCAATATGTTTTCCACTGTGTGTCTTTTTATATAACTAGCCCAGAATTCCAAGTTACCTTATAAGAAGTCTGTAAAATTGCATTGAATCAGGTCTGATATTAAAGCTAGGAAATGAAAGGCACAGCCATTTTATTACTTTTTAATACTTAGACTCTATGAACTCATTTGTTTTCTTTACAAATTAAATGCCGTGTGTTTTTACTTTTTCTACTTTTAATTAAAATCTTGAGACAAATAGTATATACTATATATTACATCTCAGTCTATCTGCATATATTCAAGGAAAGGGCATTTTTTTTGTTTGTTTATTTCAGAGAGAGAGCAAGTGAGAGAAAGAGCACAAATGGGGGTGGGGCAGAGGGAGAGACAGACTCCCTGCTGAGCAGGGAGCCCGCTCTGGGGCTCCATCCCAGGACCCTGGGATCATGACCTGAGCCGAGGCAGAAGCTTAACCAACTAAGCCACGCAGGCACCCCGTGGTCATTTTAAACTTTCAAAACTTTTCGTGCGAAGGCTATTAGTAAGGTGCTTATCAAGTTGCCTCACATTTGAGCTAAGCAAGTAGGCAAAGGACGAAAATGAGGTGGACAACAGTGCTGCCTCTCTTGTATTCCTTCATGCACATCCTTACATTCAATTCCCATGAGAAGATAGTAACTTTGCCTTGATGTCTTTGAAAGGCAAGAAAAAGTTGTTCCTGCAGAGCTGCTGTGGGAGTAAACGAGATAGTGTAAGGAAAGTTCCTGGCAGATAGCACCGTTAAGTAAATGGTTTCTAGTGCTTAGAGGGTGGAGCTTAGTGGTTAGGGATTAGGCTTCTGGAGTCAGTCATCTGGTCTGCATATTGGGTCCACTGCTTACTGACTAAGGAAGCTTGGCCAAGTTATTAAAACCTTGCCTATAAAATGGAGATAGGATCCACTTGCATGAGTTACCCATTGCTGTGTAACAAATTACCCAAACACTTACTGGCTTAAAACATACACATTTGTTATCGCATAGTTTCTGTGGGTCAGGGATTCAGGAGTGGCTTAGCTGGCCCGTTCTGGCTCAGGAGCTCTGGAGGCTGTGGTTACCTGAAGGCGTGACTGGGGCTGGAGGAAGTGCTTTCAGGATGGCACACTCACACGGCTGCTGGCAGTTTCTCGCTGGCTGTTGATGGGAGGCTTCAGTTCCTCACCCCATGTTCTCTCCACAGGGAGTCCTGAGAGTGTCCCCACAACACGTGGCGCTTTCCCCATAGTGAGTGATCCAAGAGAACAAGGAAGAAGCTGCAAAACCTTTTATGACTTGGTCTCAGGTCATGACCCTCTATGACCATCACTTCTGCCGTATTTTAATTGTTAGGAGTGACTAAGTGTAGTCCACACACAAAGGGAGGGGAATTTAGCTTTATGTTTCGGGATGGGGGGAGTAGGGGGAAAAGTTTGTGAGGATATCTTAAAACCACTACATACTTCATAGGGATATTGTGAGGATTAATGAGATAATTCATGTAAAATGCTCAGCACAATGCCTGGCACAAAGTAAGCACTCAATAATGTTGATTAATATTCTTTTTTTTTTTTTTTTTGAGAGATTGAGAGAAAGAGAGAGGGAGTGGGCGAGCCAGGAGGAAGGGGAAGAAAGAGAATCCCAAGCCGGCTCCACACTCAGCATGGAGCCCAGCATGGGGCTTGATCCCACGACCCAAGATCATGACCCAAGTTGAAATCAAGAGTGGACACCCAACTAACTGAGCCACCCAGGTGCTCCTGATTAATATCATTTCTAAAGGAAGATGAATAGACTGCTGTTAAGCTAGGGATATATGGTTTCAACTGGATTAAGACATTAACATAAGAAAAACTAACTTCCTGGGGCGCCTGGGTAGTGCAGTCGTTAAGCGTGATCCCAGCGTTCCGGGATAGAGTCCCACATCGAGCTCCTCCGCTGGGAGCCTGCTTCTTCCTCTCCCACTCCCCCTGCTGTGTTCCCTCTCTCTCTGGCTGTCTCTCTGTCACATAAATAAATTTAAAAAAAAAAATCTTTAAAAAAAAAGAAAAGAAAAACTAACTTCCTGATATTTAAAAGTTGTGTAGAATTATGGATGTTCAGCAGAAAGAGGTATCTGAGGCAACAAGTGTTTCTGACATACTCCTCTGGCTTTAAGTCTCTTTCATAATTTTGTGCATTGTGTTGGGGAGGATGGGGAACTGGATGTTGGGAACTGCCTTTATACCTAAAATCATCAGGTTTGGAATGTATAAAACTATTAAATTATTTAGGCCAGATGGAAAGATGCTAGAATTATCCTTCGTTGTGTGTCCGAATGCTCACTATTTTCCTGTTGCTATCTATAAAATCGGCTGGCTTGTTTTTTACAAAGCCAAAGATGGTGCATCTCCATTATCTCATTAGATAATTCTCTTGAAATAAAAAGACCTTCTCCGTCAGTGACAACATCTATTAGCACTGCCACACTCTAGCTTGCCGAATAGCGCTGATCTCAGATGATCTGGGCAGACTAGACTAAGGATGACCAAGGAATACATAGCCACCCTAGGGGATTGAAAATGGAGTGGGGAAGGTGGTTTGGGGGAGGCTTCTAGATGTAACTGTTATCTCAGGGGATCCTCAAAGTAGCCAAGTTTCAGGAGCTTCTTCCTCGAAGGTTGAAATCTTTCCAAGAAGATCTCTCATCAAATGTGGAGAGCCCATGTTATTCCCCCTATTTCTGCTACTAGCCTGTGGTTGGAGAGCATTCTTAAGATGACTACAATTCTGAAAGATATGTTCTGTAAAATGGGCATAATAGTGGGTTCAGTAGCGCAGCTGAGCGGTACAATGGGCATAATAATGCTCTTGGCTGGAGAACATACCATCGTTACCCCAGCTGTGTCTCTGCGGCACTCACTTCCACTTGCGCAAGGGCACTTATTGTGATCACTTAGGATTCTCTTCCCAAAGGTTTTTTCCCAGGCTGAGGGAGCACACTCTGCCTGTACATAAGGAGAACTAGAAATGCTGGGGAGTTAATGCTTGGAAGAGCTTTCAACATGGTGGAGAAACACCCCAGCTTCCTGGAAGGGGAGAAGGTACTACCTCATCTCCCGCCGTCCTCAGCAAATCCTGCTGAGCTCCAATTGCCCACAGCAGCAAGTGGCTTGCTAACACACCTATTATTGGCTTCCGTCTCTTCCCTGTCTCACTAGCCCACTCATCTTCTGATGTTTCTTGGGATCGACTCTCAAATAACACTATTTACTCTCACATCATTGTCTCAGGGTCTGCTTTCGGGGAAACCAAACTAAGACATCACTTATCGAGTCAATGTGAGGTTTAAAAGAGATAATGTGGGGTGCCTGGCTGGCTCAGTTGTTAAGCGTCTGCCTTCTGCCCAGGGCGTGATCCCTGCGTTCTGGGATCGAGCCCCGCATCAGGCTCCTCCGCTGGGAGCTTGCTTCTTCCTCTCCCACTCCCTCTGCCTGTGTTCCCTCTGTTGCTGGCTGTCTCTCTGTCAAATAAATAAATAACATCTTAAAAAAAAATAAAAGAGATAACGTATGCACGACGCCTGGTGTATAATAATAGCAGTTAGCGTTTATTGATTAGTTTCTTTGTGCCAGAACTGCTTTAAGCATCTTACATGCATTAACTCACTCTTCTAACCGTACATTAATCTTCATAACAACTCATTATTATTCCCCTACTCCAGATGAGGAGATCAAGACACAGAGAGAGTACCTTCAAGATCACATACTATTCGAACCAGTAAAACCGTTATTCAGTTCCAGGCAGTAAATATGGAAACATTCTTCAGGATGCTGGTGTGGTTCTTTTGAGTTACTGGAACTGCACTTCCAGGACCCTGGGATCACGACCTGAGCTGAAGGCAGACACTCAACCGATTGAGCCACCCAGATGCCCCATGGTGAGAACTATTATTATCATCATCTTCTCGTTTTATAGAGGAAGAAACTGAGTCACAGAGAAGTTGAACAATTTGCCCAAGGACACGACTAGACCTGGCATTTAAATGCAGGCAATCTGGTTCCCAGGCCTATGGTTTTAGCCACTAAACTACACTGCCTTGCCAACCATCCACTTTCATATGGTATTCTATTCTGGCGTGGTTTTCCCTCTTGGGTCTTTTGAGGCTGACATTTCTGTTCTTTCCACACTGTTTGTGGTTAAACTTACTGCCTGGAGGATAAGGATAGAGGTTTTAATAGTTTAAAATGAGGTACTGGACTCACATTTCTAAAATGACATTTTCCCAAATGGCATGAACTTTAAATGAAAACATGTAAGATCTGACAGTCTGATTTAAGCTCTGAGAAGAGCCGAGGAATAACTAATGCTCACCTCTTCCTACAAACACTACAAATTTACACACTGGGGCGCCTGGGTGGCTCAGTTGGTTAAGTGTCTGCCTTTGGCTTGGGTCATGATCCCAGGGTCCTGGAATTGAGCCGCACATTGGGCTCCCTGCTCAGTGGGGAGCCTGCTTCTCCCTCTCCCACTCTCCCTGCTTGTGTGCTTGCTCTCTCTCTCTGTCAAAATAAATAAATAAAATCTTTAAAAAAAAAAGTACACATTGATTTGATTCTTAAGCTTTTCTCCTAGATCTTTTTATGTATTTATTTTTAATTTCTTTATTATGTTCTGTTAGCCACTGTAAAGTACATAATTAGTTTTTGACGTTTTCTCCTAGATCTTGGTTGCATTATGAGATCTAAGCCCAACGGGCATTTCATATATGCTTCCTGTCACATCCCCCCCTCCCACACACCAGGAACACAGTCCCTCACTAACAGAAGTGGTCGAATTTCCCACTTTTGGGGAAATCGCTGGGGTCAGAATGACCTGAGTGCAGTGGACGAGACTCGCCCTGAGAGAACCACCCTCCAGATCATGGTATCTTTCCTGCCAGGTAAGTATCATCATAAATGCTTTTTGACAATGATTAGAAGGCTTGTTTAGTCTTCCAGACCTGTCCAACATGTATCCAGGATAAAAATGTCTTACATCTTGATGGCCACTTATTCATTTATTATTGAGACCCATGATGAGTAGCGCACATGGGCTCTATAGTGGGACACTTTTGAGGCATCTAACAGAAACTTTGATTCAAACTGTCTTAAATGCAAGGCAAAGGCAGAATTTGTTCAATTAAGCAACTCGGTGTTGTCATCAAGAACCCAGGTTTTTTGTTTGTTTCTTTTTTCTATTTTCCAACTCTGCCTTATGCAGTGTATAGACTTTGACTAAAGTTTGATTTTCCTCTAGTGACAAAATGGCTGCCAGAGGCAGCTCAGGTACTGGCTCCTTTGCTCATCCCGCAGGGTAGAAGGGAAAACCTTTCCCTCAAATCATAGGATGTTAAGTCCTTTTCTTTAGCCTAACTGGACCTTAGTCATTGATTGACTAAGACTAATAAGCACCCACTACCCTGGAAGTGTGGATATCTGAACACAGTTGGGGTTCTATCAGAAGGAGGATGGAACAAATAGATGCTGGAAAACCTCTGAAGCTATTGCTTCATCTGGAAAAAGGTGACCTAACAGAAGATATTTCAGAGAATCGTGAGCCTCAGAGATAATATATGTAGGGTTGCCAGATTTAGCAAATAAAAACACAGGATTCCCAGTTAAATTTGAATTTCAGATAAAAAGCAAAAAAATTTTTAGTATAAGTATGTGCACCTCTTTCTACAAACACTACACAAGGACACACACATTGATTTGGTTCTTTTTTGTTTTTTCACATTGATTTTGTTCTTAAGCTTTTCTCCCAGATCCTGATTTTATTATGAGGTCTGGGCCCAGAGGGGCAATTAAAAAATGTTTTTTTGGACAATGATTAGAAAGCTTATTTAGTTTTCTACCCTTGTCCCACATGTATCCAGGATAAAAATACATACTTACACTAAAAAATTACTTGCTGCTTATCTGAAATTCAAATTTAACAGGCCTCCTGTATTTTATCTGGCAGCTCTAAATGTATGTAAAATTCTTGGCACATAGCAGGCATTCATTCAGTGGTTAAGTATTAGTGTTCTTTCTACATAAGAAAAGAGCTCAGTTAAATGGCAGCGTGGTACTTTTTAACTCTTAGTGACCTAGAAAATATATGCTTTTGATCAATATTGCAATGAACGGAGCTGGATGTGGTTCTAAGAAACCATTCACCAACTCCTCAAAACCAGATCAAAGTAAATGTCTCTAAGTGGAAGGTCATAGTTATATATATGGGGTGCCACATTATAAAACATCTAATATTACTACTTAAAACAAAATTGGACCCATATCAATGAATATTCAGTTATTGGTTTTTCTCAGTCTGTACAGATTAACCATTCTTCATTTGATTCAGAAGTAATGCTGCTGCAATTCCTGGCACGAAGGTGCTCACACACAGGGATGAAAATGGCATGATTGGCTCAGGAATTCTGGCTCCACGTGGGTGAAGCTCTAGGTCACAGCACTGTTATTTTGCATCTGGAGGAGGCAGAAGAGTCTGCAAAGATCTGCTGTTGGCTCTGACTCCATTTTCCCTCACTGCTAATTCACTGCTCCTACCTGAAAAATTTTCTAATATGCTTCCTGAAAAGCTGAAGAGAAAGCAGGCACCTTCATTTCCTCATCAAATATTCACCATGCTATAAAAAAGAAAACCCTAGTGGCTTGGCATCAAGTGGCCAAACCCAGCATGTTGTTACATATTGTTACCAGATTCACAACAGGAATAGATTAAGTGGATTTAATCCAAAATATCTATTTCCTATTGCTGTACAGTACTGCTTATTTTTCATTTGGTGGCTGCTATGACCTCACAGACTGCTTTTCTGTGCTTTTCCTAAACCAGAAAAAACAAACACCCATTTTTCCTCTTTGCTTTAAGTGGAAATTATTATGCAGCTTTACATAGATTTGTCCACAATGCCTTTAAACAAGATTATTATTTTCCTTAATTTTCAAAAAGTGGCATTGGAAATGTATCTCCTTCCATTTCATCACCTCCTCATCCTCATTGGAAACCTGATCCTTGGTAGGGATTAAGATCTTTACATTTCTACTGGTCGGGGGTGGGGGGGGGGATGACTTCATTGCCAGCTGGGGAATCTTGTGTGGCAGAGCACTGGACCTAAGCAGAGCTGTGGGTTGATGCCTCTGCTGCAATCAGCCTTTTGCATGCATACAGCTGCTGTGCAAGGAATACTCAGGCTACTAGTTCTTTGCTCCTAATTCACCCAAGGGATCGCAGGCTGATGGATGAGTGTATGTGTGAATGTGTGTATATGTGCGTGTGTGTGTGCACGCACAGCTGCAACAGTTGGGCAGCAGCTGCAATGGACTTCGATATCATTTTTACCAAAGACAGAGATAAACCGTTCTCCATCGTTTATTTCCAAGTAGTGCCTCGACTCCCGCCCCAAATGTGTTCTCCCCCCTCTTCCACGACCCCCCGCCCTCAAAAAAAAAAAAAAAAAGCCGCTCCAGGCTCGGGCCCCGCCCCTCCCAGCCACCCAGCCCAGGTTGCTAGGGCCTGGCTGGGCAACCAAACCTGGCTCGCGGGGGGATGCGGCGCGCGCGTGCGCGCGCAGGCGAGTTTATACAGGGAACGAACCTTCTTAGACTTTTGGGGCCCGAGCACGAGCGGCGCGGGCGGGGCGCGCGGGCCCGAGCTCGAGGACGAGCGCTCTTTCCGCATTGGTTTCTATCAGAAGTGGGCGGGGCGGAGGCGGGACCTTGCGGGGTCTTCGAAGCTTCTTTATTGGCCCGAACGGGACGGCCGGGGCGGGCTAGTTAGCAAATTAGGCTGCGCGTTCGCCTCTGCGAGAGGGCGGGGCCGGAGGTTTTCATTAGTTGTCCCTGCCACTGGGTAAGGTAAATCGGAGACGGCGGCCTCAGGAGCTGTGGGGTCCCCGGCTGGAGGTGGGGGACTCGGCTAGGTGAGTAGTTGCGCCGCCACCCGCCCGTCAGGCCTTCCTGCCCCCACGTCGGTTTCGCGCCACCCAGCTTCTCCTGAGAGAGGGGACCCACCCGGTCCCCTCGGGCAGACGCGAGAAGGGGCGGCGGCGCAGGTCCCCCCAGAACAGGGCGACGCGGCGAGAGTGCCCCAGCCTGGAGTGGCCCCTCCTCAGCGCCCCATTGCGCCACTGGAAGGGTTTCCCCGGCGAAAGGTTGGGGCTGTATTTTGGGGCGTGGGGAGATGGGAGGATATGAGGAGGGGCTGCAGGTCGAGGCAGCCCGGCGGGGCTCCCCTCAGCAGCGGGTCTGCGGCGTCTCCGCCCCGCCGCCCCCGCGGCGCGAGCTCCCCCGGGCTTGCGGCGAGGGAAGCCCCTTCCCGCCGGCGCCGAGGACGAGCCTGTGCGCTGGAGCCCCCAGCCCGAGTTCCGAGGGAGCCCGGGACCCGCCGGGGGCTGCGAGCCGGAGCCGGAACCCCGGCCCTGCTGACTGACCTTGGCTGCCCGCGAGGGTGGGCGAACGACCCACCGTCCGCCCCGCATCTCTTCCAGCCTTCTCCCAACAAGTTTCAGGCGTTGCTATGAAGTTCACGACTGGCATAGTGGGGAGAAGCAGAAATTGGCTCCTTCCCAGACCTCCGTACCCTTTGGACCCTCATAGAAATTTAATCCTGGGGTTTGGAACCATTTCCAAACGAACAGGTCCTGCTCGCATTGACACGTTTTATGCCCACGTTGGGGGGAAAAATAACCTGAACGTATTTCTGTGTAAAGGCAGATCTTCCTTGAGGTTTTTTTTTTTTTTCTTTTCTTTCTTCGCTTCACTTGAGTGTTAAAGCCCTGAATCTCCACAGTGAGATTAGACGGATGCTGAGATATTTAAGTAGTTGCTGATCAGTGTTCTGTTAACACAATCTATTTTAATTGGCTGAAATTTAGGCTGATTTTAGAAAGTATTGCAGACACAGAATAATTTCCTCCCGTGAATCTGAATTAGGTTTGTTGGACGTAATGGTTATGTAGTTAATGTAAGAGATTACACAAATTAATTTGAGAGCTTTTGATTGAAACGGGAGACGTAAATATGTATAGAATAGTATTATCGTTTTAGGTAACATTTCCAGCTTGCTCCTTTCTTGCTGTTGGGTTACAAAAAAGGCATCTTTACGGAGGCTATTCGGAATTACATGTGAATGACATTTAGATGTAAATTTGTTTTTAATTTAAGTGTTTTAAAATATTTTATTCGTAAAATGTGAAGAACCTAATGTTTACTTGTGTGTTTAGTGTTGAAGGGGGGGTAGTATAATCTCATATTTAGCAACCCGATTAGGGTTCACTAATAATTCATTTTTTAAAAAGGTGTGCGTCTTTTTGAGAACATGGTACTTGAATACCTTAGCAATTCTTTTAATTTCTTTATTAAAAGTACTATTTTAGGTTTGAGCATTTTTGGCGTTCACACTGCAACAGAAGTAAGGAAGCCTGCAGCAGTATTACCAGTTTGACACCACCAGTGGGTGTTTCTGTTGACAAATGCAGGGAAGAGAACATTTGGGAAGGAAATCTTTTTTTCGGGGTGGGGGGGTAGG
>NC_048238.1:15061184-15065283 GCF_002007445.2 Ailuropoda melanoleuca
GTGAGGGGGGGGAAGGAGCCAGAAGAAAGAAGCTGCAGAACTAAAGCTGCCAGCACAGTGTATGCTGAGCATTTCACAAGTACAAGGAAACATAATTAGGATGAAAAAAAAATCAGTTTGGCTGTATTAAATAATAGAATTCCAAAAGAGGCATGCTAAATAAAGTTAATCATTCCAAGGGTGTTAAATAATCTACCATTTCAGTGGAGTTTGGAGGGTCTTCAACTGGAGTGTCAAATCTTTTTAAATTGTCTTGCCTTTTAAACATAATGCAGTGATTAATTTGATGTATGTGCGTATATATATATATATGCCTTGTATTCTAGTTTTGCTGATTTAGCATGTTCCTAAGACTAATTTTTTTGAAAACAAAACTTGATATATTAAAAAACATTAGAAATAAATATTCTCTCTCCAGAGAGGATTTCTTTTTTCCTGGTCAGATTTATAATTTAGTCATGATTTAGGGGCTTGTGGAAGGGTTTTTTTACCCCTTATTTCAGGTTTTTGATTTTTACTGATGTAAGTTCCCTGGACCAAATGTGCCATTATCTCCATTGTAATTTTCTTGCAGTCATTGAAATCGGAGTGTGGTATCTACAGTATTCCCCAGGGTTTTAGAAGAAAAGGCTCCCATTGAGGGAAATTGCAGGGCCATCTCGCATAGATGAGTAATAGAAGGTTGACTGATTGCGAATCACTTGTATTCTGTTCCAAATATGCTGCATGGGGTTAAGGCACTCATTTAATGAAAACCAGATTTTACATGGTATTTCTACTTTGGAGGTGCAGTATTATTCCATTACAAACTAAAATACAGAGGTGGAGAAATTCCTTCAAGTATGCCCCCCCCCCCCCCCCCCCCCCCCCCCCCCCGCCTGTTTCACCACTGTGTCCAAGAATCTGTGAGAGACTCTCTTTCAACAATAGTTGCATTGTTGGAAATGACAGTGGCTTCTGTTGCAGAAATTTAACCTTTCATTATGATTTGTGTTTTGATTTTCTTTGTGATAGAAAATTCAGCTATATCTAAGAATATGGCTGTAGGAAATTTGTAAGGAAGTGAACCAAGAAAATAAACCTCTTCAGCATGTCTGTTAAAAGTTCACCTTTTTCCCCCTTCCATTTTGATAACTTTGGTGGTTATCTCTTTTATTTCTTCTAGGTTTTAGAAGGTATGTTAGTATAGTACTTTATTTTTGGCAGTAAATGTGGGGATAAGACTTTTTCATGTGATAAATTGATACCAAATAATAAGGCATTTAGAAGAAACCGCCCACATTCCCAGACCGAAAATGTGAGGGAAATCTTTTAGATAACCCTTAACTTAGGGAATAGCAAAATTTTAAGTATTACGTTGTTTTCTGCATAGTAAAAGGCTGTTTACTCAGAATTTTATAGTTTTAGATTCCAAAGGTTGTTTTATTTGTTTGTTTTTGTTGGCAACATCAAATTCCTTGGTAGAGGAGGAGATAGAATCTCAAAGGTTCTTTATCATCTTATGTTGTCAATTGGGTCACATATTTCAACTTACGAAAACGCTGCAATTAAAAGACTAAATTTAAACTTTCTGTTTGGGAAGGTTTTCCAATTTACTTTTAATCTTTAAACTCAACATTAGAAATCTTTTGTTGACAATGCATCACTTTCGTGTTTGGATTTAAATTCTTGATAGTTTCCAGAATGTTTCCTTCATATAGAGCAGCGCATGGATGACTAGATTACTCAAAGGTTTGGCTTCATTTCTCATTCAGGTTTGTACATTTATTTCATAATACTGGGATATGAAGTTGGATGCAGTTCTGTCACTGGGTATGAAAGCTGAGTGAGGACTTTCTACCTAAAGAGCCTGATAACATTTAGACAATTAAGATTTGGGAATTAACAGAAAATTACTTACTAGGTTAAAAGGATCTACCCCATTCAGCTCTTTGAAATTGATTGTCAACATTTTGAATTAAGCTCTCAGAAACATTTGTGTTGGAAACAGTTCTAATTAAGGTCATGTTTTGGGAGTGGTCTCTCTTTTGGGTAGTCTTTATAATAATTAAATTATAACATACTATTTATTGAGCCTTACTGAAGACCAGATACTATAGTAAATAATTCATTTGCATGGATAGATGGGTGTATGTGTGTTCTCACAACACTTGTGTGAGGTAGATGTTTTCCTTATTTTCCTCTACACTTGATCAAATGGGCTCAGAGAGAGAAAATAGTTTGCTCGGATTACCCTGCTAGGCTGTAGCAGAGGCAAAACTTTCATCTAAACTAGTCTGACTTGAACCTATGTTCTTCAAAACCATGCTCTCTGCTTCTCTTTAGGAATCTGATTGCCCAAACACATTTTGAAGTCCTACTGTAAAGTCACTCCTGGGGTGATGCTAGAGGTCTAAATATGCCTCCTGGAGTTCACAGGCTACATTGATAAGGCCGCCTGACCTTTAGTCGCGGGGAGGCTGGACTCAGATCCATCAGCACTTAAGGCTAGGACAACTGAAGTGCAGACTTTATAACAGAGGGTCATTAGTTCTGTTTCTTCATAAACGAAGGTTGTACATAATTATTTACACCCAAAATGAGGTAGCTGTTTCTAATTAACTAGTTGGTATTTCATGTTTCTGCATGTTCCACTGTAACTTTTGACTGACTTTGATTAAATCTGCTACATTAATTAAGGTGATGAAGCTATTCCTTGAATTCAATTTTGTGGTTTCGATGCACTCTAAATGGCAGCCATTACAATTTGCAGATGGGTATCTCTTCTGTAATTGTTATGACTTAAGTGAAATAAAACCTGGAGGTAAATGAAGTTTATAGAGGTATGCTATTATTGCTTTTTAATACATAGAAGTTGGACTCTGACAAAAATGTTTCTACTTGAAAGTAGAATTTTCTGCTACTTGAAGCCTCTTGTGATTGTGGGTGTGTGTTTTAAAACAACACCCATCATTAAGAGAGCAAAACAGTTGCTTAGCCCAAAGGAGTGCTCAGAGGTCCATGTTAGGGAGGAAAAGGACTTAATGTTTTATTCTGTAATTGATGAGAATCATTTTTGTCACTTATTAAGGTTAGAAACCAGTGATGAATATTGTAAAACCTCAGGGCTGGAAATCATCTTGGGCAGAGCACGACTGTTGTTCTATGAAAATGGGACCTACATATAAATTGTGGATTTATTTCTTTACCAAGTGTATGTTTTCAATATGTACTTTTTAAAAATTTTATTTATTTGATAGAGAGATAGCAAGAGAGAGCATGAGTGGGGAGTGGAGAGAGGGAGAAGCAGGCTTCCCCTGAGCAGGGAGCCTGAGGCCGGGCTTGATCCCAGGATGCTGGGATCAGGATTCTGAGCTGGGATCATTACCTGAGCTGAAGGCAGATAGATGCTTAACCGACTGAGCCACCCAGGTGTCCCTCAATATGCATTTTTAACATCATTATTGAAGTGTACTTTACATAGTATAAAATTCACCTGTTTAAGTGTACCATTCAGTGATTTTTTTTTTGGATAAATTTATGGACTTGTGGAATCATCACTACAATCCAATTTTAGAACATTTCCATCACCCCAAAAAGATCTTCCTGCTAACATGCATTTTTAAAAATCTTATTTACTTACTTCCACCTAGATCCCTTTATCATAAGACATTAATAAAATGACGTAGATCTTAAAAGATAGGTCTTTTAAAATAATTCTTTACACATTACAATTTCTTAGTGCTTTTTGTATTTTCAAAAGCTTTTGCCTACAAGTGCCTGGCTGGCTTGGTGGGTGGAGCTTGCAGCTCCTCATCTCAGGGTCATGAGTTTGAGCCCCCCAGTGGGTGTAGAGATTGCTTAAATAAATAAAAACTTAAAAAAAGTTTTTGCCTAAACATAATATATAGCAGAATATAAAGGACAATACCGCAAATCGTATAAATTACCTTGTCTTTGTGGTTTTGGTTTGATTTTGTTTGATCTTTTTTAAACCAGCAAATAAAACATGTTCTTACTGATATGTTGGAAAAGCAGGGATAAGAAATCAATATAGGGGGGCGCCTGGGTGGCACAGCGGTTAAGCGTCTGCCTTCGGCTCAGGGCGTGATCCCGGCGT
>NC_048238.1:15783595-15892446 GCF_002007445.2 Ailuropoda melanoleuca
TTATATATATATATATATATCTAAGGGCTCCTGGGTGGCTCAGCTGGTTAAGCATCTGGTTCTTGATTTCGGCTCAGGTCATGATCTCAGGGTCATGGAATAGAACACTGTGTCAGGCTCCGTGCTCAGTGGGGGAGTCTGCTTGAGTTTCTCTCCCTCTCCTTCTCCCTCTCCCCCCTCCCATTGTTCATGCTTGTGCTCTCTCAAATAAAGAAATATGTAAAAAAAAAAAAAAGACAAAAAAAACACAAGAAATATCTTAAATCAGCAACTGGATTTACAATTTAAATAACTACAAAATCAAAGAACAAACTAAATTAGAAGCCAGCAGAAGGAAGGAAATAATAAAGATTAGAGCAGAGATAGATGAAATAGAGAATAAAAAATAATAGAGAAAAATCAAAGAAACCAAAAGTTGGTTCTTTGTAAAGATCAACAAAATTGACAACCCTTAGCTAGATGGACTAATTAAAAAAGAGAGAGAGGCTAAAACTGGAAATAAAAATGGGGACATTACTACTGATTCTACAGAAATAAAAAGGATAATAAGAGTATTATGAACCATTGAATGCCAACAAATTTGATAACCTAGAAGAAATGAATGAATTCCTAGAAACACAAAACCTACCAAGACTAAATCATGAAGAAATAGAAAATCTGAATAGACATATAACTAGTAAGGAGATTGAATCAGTAATCAAAAATCTCCTGTCCAAGAAAAACCCTGGACCTGATGGATTCAATGGTGAATTCTACCAAATATTTAAGGAAGAACTATTACCAACTCTTCTCAAACTTATCCCAAAAATTTGAAGAGGAGGAACATTCCCTAACTCATTTTTGAGGCCAGCATTACTCTGACACTAAAGCCCAACAAGGATACTGTAAGAAAAGACAACTACAGAACAATATCTCTTATGAACATCAATGCAAAAATTCTCGACAAAATATTAGCAAAGTGAATACAGGAGCATACTTAAAAGAGTATACATCATGAGTAGCGGGGATTTATTCCTGGAGTGCAAGGATGGTTCAATATACAAAAATTGATTGATGTAATACACCACATTAGTAGAATGAAGATGAGGAGAAAAAACCACATGATTATCTCAATTGATGACCAAAAAGAATTTGACAAAATTCAATACCCTTTTATGATAAAAAACACTCTACAAACTAGGAATAGAAAGAAACTACCTTGACATAACAAAAGCCATATGTGAAAAACCCACAGCAAACACCATACTCAATGGTGAAAGACTGAAAACTTTTTCCCCCTAAGATTTGAAACCAGGCAAAGATGCCCACTTTTACTACTTCTATTCAACATAGCACCAGAAGTTCTCGCCAGGCAATTAGGCAAGAAAAAGAAAGAAAAGACATCCAAATTGGAAGAGAAGAAGTAAAATTATCTGTTCATACAATATATGATCTAATTTGTAGAAAACACTAAAGATTCCACCAAAATAAACTGTTAGAGCTAATAAATGAATTCAACAAAGTGACAAGACACAAACTCAATATACACGTCAGCTGCATTTCTATACCACAATTAAGGACCTGTCATCTTACTGTCAGTTGAATGCACCAAGATTTTGGGGAGGTGAGGAGAAAAATGAAGAGAAACAGAGCGTATTCACAATATATTTCGTCCAAAATTCCACCTATTTTTTGATATAAAATTAGCTTCTGTGTGCTCATTAGTGGAGATTAAGTTTATGTAATCCAGAATCATGGTGTAACCCCAGATCACATGTGATTTTTCAGAATCAATGTGAAGTAGACGTAGTCCACACAGGGATTTCTGTTTCTAGTCACATTATCTTCTCATATCCACAACAGAGATGGATGGCATGACAGATATGACTATTCAGTGCCCTGCAAGAATGCTTCTATGAAGTTTTCTACTAGGGCTAATTAACAATTGTCCTTGGAAGACAATCTGAGTTGGAGGTAGCTGCCACTGGGTCTACCTTGTTAGAAAGTCAAGGACCCGTTTCTGAAATTAAAGGCCGCAGACTCTGGCATGCTGTATATCAGATCAACTCAGTTCTAGTTTAAGGACCTATCAAGATCATCATTTAAGAAAATACTTTTAGGGGTGCCTAGGTGGCTCAAGCAGTTAAGCATCCAACTCTTGATTCTGGCTCAGGTCATGATCTCAGGGTCATGAGATGAAGCCCTATGTCAGGCTCCACAACCAGCGTGGAACCTGCTAAAGATTCTCTCTCCTATAATGCTAAGTGAAATAAGTCAAGCAGAGAAAGACAATTATCATATGATTTCTCTCATCTATGGAACATAAGAACTAGGATGATCGGTAGGGGAAGAAAGGGATAAAGAAAAGGGGGGTAATCAGAAGGGGGAATGAAGCATGAGAGACTATGGACTATGAGAAACAAACTGAGGGCTTCAGAGGGGAGAGGGTGGGGGAATGAGACAGGCTGGTGATAGGTAGTAAGGAGGGCACATATTGCATGGTGCACTGGGTGTTATACGCAACTAATGAAGCATCGAACTTTACATCGGAATCCGGGGATGTACTGTATGGTGATTAACATAAAAAAAAAAAAAGAAATGAAAAAAAAAAAAAAAGATTCTCTCTCCTCCTCTCCCTCTGCCCCTCCCTCCCCCTCCCTTTCTAATAATAATAATAATAATGATAATGATAATAATAATTTTGTATCTGGTTTTTTAGCAAATCATTCCTTCCTAGTGAGTGATGGAAAACTGCTATGAAATTTCATACAGTCCAAACAAAGACTTCAATTGTGAGACAAATGCGAAAACTATATTGGAATCCTTGAGAGAACCACCTGACTTCTTCATACAGTTTCCAGCCCCTAGGCTTTTCAAGTCTTAACTGGAAATACTAGAAATAATTTCTCCTGGTGTTTTGAAGTTTATCTACTTAAATCACAGAGTAATTCTGGCGATTTAAAACAAAGAAAAAAAAGAGTTTGCATGTGATTCTATAAAATAAATTAGTGTATAAGGAAATGATTTTAAAATAATCTAGTAAATTCAATACCTGCCCATGATATTTGGCATGATTACAATAAAACTGCATTAAGGTGCAGGATCTATAAGAGAAATATAGAAAGGTCAGGAATCAGAATTATCTGATTTCTTAATGAAGAACAATAGGGCATTTAGTCGGCTGAGAAACAACAGTTCCTTTGAATTAACAATTAACTCAATATTAGCTTATTGTGGTTTTAGTGTATTTAATATTTCATTACAGTAGGAAGACGATCAGGCTTGAGACAGGAAATTTGAATTCTAACTTCATATCTGTTGCTACATGCCTCATAACTTTGGACAAATCAGCTCATCTCTCTGAGCCTCAGTTTCCTCATCCATAATATGAAGGGCTTGGGCTTAAATATTCTCATAGTTTTCTTCTAGCTCTAAGATACTGTGGCTCCATTTCTTACCCTCCCTCCCCCCACCCTGCAGGGCCACTGTGGATCCTCACACCTCCGTCCTCTATCCCAGGCTCCTACGCCACCCACTGCCTCCACTTGCCCCACCGCCCAGGGCTATTTCCCGTGACAGGCACCCATTCTAGACAGTGGCACCTGTCCTAAATCAAAACTCACTCTCGTGTGTCCCAGGGCCATGCTACTAATGGACTTAAAGGAGTGAAACGAGCCTGAGGATTTGAGCTACTGTGGCCAGGTCAGGGCGGGGTGCGGGGGGTGTTGGGGTGGGGAGGCGCGGAGAACAAGTCCAGCTGCCTATTCCACGCTCCCCGAAGCCTGTTTTCTGAAAGCTGCGACTTGTGTGCTCGCTTCTAACGTGGGTCTGTCTGTAAGGAGGGGTGAGAGACTGGGGGAGGGAGCTTCTTGCCTTGCTTTGAATAAAATCAAAGTTTGGAAAGCCTTTTTCCAACATCCATAAAAATCAGTCAATGCAGCCACTTCAAATTTTAATTTACATTTATGTGGATGAGAAAAATTATCTGCAATTGCACGTATGTACATAATGATCCATTATGTACGGTATTATAACACATACTTTATACAGCTATACTTACACCAAAAGCAACTAAACGCACAAGCTAAGTGGTTTCTTTTTGGGCTTTGCCTAGGGGGGTCTCACCCCAAATCCTCGTGTGTTTGTCTAATTCCCTCTCTCAGCTTTCTTCTCCCCACTGTGGGCTGGGAAGGGAATCTGCTCAGCAGACTGTAAGAGGGACAATTACTTCATAATCCCATATATTGTCCCTTCTCCCAGCTCTCAGAGTCGGTGGGCGTATTTACGCGATAACCCTGCTGCCGCACTACCCACCCTGATGTGACCCTGACACAAGGTTACAAAGCGCATGCATGACAGTCGTAAGCTCTCCTGAACCAAAAATCTTCTTCCTCCAAAAACCAAGTTACCCTGAGCATCTGTCTCCTGGCTGGATTGACACGGTAAGAACTCTTCAAGACCTAAGCAGCAGTGTGTACTTGTGTGCGCGCGTGCGCGCGCGCGTGTGTATGTGTGTGTGTGTGTTAACCATACAGCTTAAGTGATTGCATCTTTTCTTTTAACACAGTCGGGTGAGAAATGTCTCCTGCACGTAGCCTAAAACTTGATTTTTCATTGTATCCAAAAAAATGATCTCTCACCTATCAATATCTTGGCCCACGTGTTGTTATGCTAAGGCAGAAATACCGAGTCTGAGAAAAACCAAAGTCAAGGAAATTCTGTGTCGCGTCCCCTGGTGCTCCACCTCCCAACCCCCACCCTCATGTCTAGACATTCCCGCAGGCTTTGCAGGCACCACCCTTTCTTTTCCACATTTCATTAATAATCGTACAAGTCAAACAATAGCTAATCGGGCAATTATGCACAAGTTAAAACACTGGAACACGCTACCCGGCACTGCCTGCCAAATCACACAAAATCTGGATCAATGAAGGTGCTGAAAGATTTTTCAAAGGTTCCTCCTGCCTTTCTTCCTGCTCTTTGGGCAGACTTCTGAAAGGGACCAGAGTCAGTGGTTCTAAGATCAAATCAACAACAACAGCGTGAAACCTGTCTCCTTATGTCTCTATTTTTCACAGGGACACCAGAGTTTGAAAATCAGTGTTTGGGGGCGGGGAGGAGAAAAGGGGCGTGAGGTGGAGAGTACCCACACCCTGAGCTAATTGCATCAGGGTGAAAGAATGAGCACCACACCCCAGGCGGTCACATTTCTGGGGTCACTGAATCATGCTCCGTACACCTGTGCTATGAGAGCAGTGCAGCTGCGAGGCAAACGCTGTAAGGCTCCGACGCCAACATGCCTGCTCCCCTCTAGATTTAGCTACTTCCAAGCTCCAAGATCAGCCGCAGAATTTTTGAGGAGTGAAGTAAAGCACAAAGCAAGACTGGGTCAGCAGTGTGCTCTTCCAGAATCAGTCTCGGTGCCAAAGCTTCTCTTCCGTGCTTCTCCAAGCTGAGCTCGGGCTTCCAGCTGCCCACAGGGCTTCGGTTCCCGTGGCCCTGGAGTCCTTCAGAGGCTCTGTGCTCCCGGCAAGCTGTATAGACGAGGGTCCTCGGCCGCCTCCGGAACCGCCTCCAGAACTCAGATTCAGCCCCTAAAAATAGCATCATCTCTGCCCACACCTCCTCCTCCGGGGTTTCCTCACTGTTAGTGCTCCCAGTGGGTATTAGTAAGAGGTGAGAACACGAACGCTTGCAAGAAGCAGAACATCAATCATTTCTTCCTTACTGATTTCCATGGAAATCCAGGAGAAGAAAAAGAAAGGAAGTCGATTGAAGGACTGCTTTAGGGCTTGAAGTCTGATTCTCGTGAAAGTTTGGTGAGGGGACCTTCCTACTCCACTTCAAAAGCCCATTCAGACCTGAAATGCCTCAATTCCTTGCCTGCACATCTGACTGGGATTTGGGTCTGGACCGGGAGCAGGAGACTAAAGTCGTGCTGAGCTCCATGTGCAGGAAATGGAGCCTTGCTGCCGAAATTCCTGGGTTCAAATGACACAGTTGGTTGCTGGGGTGGTTTTGGAAGTGCCCTTAATGATCTCAAGCCTACCTTGGAAGTCTCCAGAAGGGCCCATCTATCCATTCTCTCTAGGGCACTTAGACAGAAGAGGACCTGGGATTGGCCTGGAGCCTCTGGAAGTAATTACCAGCAGAGCTCCATTCCCTCATGGAAATTCACTTCAAACTTTGCACTCGTCTATCCCATCTATTACACTGCCTGTTCTCTCAGTGACTATTTCTCTCTATAACAAGAAAAGCATCCTGTTAGTTGGTAAGGATACAAAGATGAAGAAAATATGACCTTTGTACCTGAAGATCTCAAAGTCTAGACAGAAACAGCCCCTCTGAAGTGTAAGAAGTCTATCATACATGCAGGAAGAAAACGTGGAAGCAGAGACGCTGACTTGACTTGGAAGCTGGAAGGACATCACAGCAAGTCCCTCTCTTCCTACAAGCTTCTACTTATCCTTTGAGATGAACTCACCTGTTACTTCCTCCTTACCTTCTCCTCTCTATCCCTTTCTGAGGCTCCCTCAGCTCTACACAGAATGAATCCAACCGTGGTCCCACAGCACACTTCCTTTGTTTAATGCCGATCAAGTTCTTTGAGTCTGAGGAAATTTCTGCAAGTCAGGTAAAGTGGGAGTCTGGCCCACAAGGTACCTGATGTGTGCGGGCAAAGGAGCCTCCTGCGAGAGAACTTAGTCTTGGACACAAAAAGGTTGAGCCGGTGGGAAACCTTGGTCATCAGGCAGGAGAGGCGCTCCAAGAGCCAAAGGATGAGAAGCAATTCTGAGCACAGCATGGTGTCTGTTACTCAGGTTTTCTTACCTCTAAAGTCCCGATGGAGATGGAAACACAGCTTCTCAAGCTGGAGGGCTCTAAATGGAAGCCAAAAGAGAGGCTTCAGTGAGAAGCTTTAAAGGACTCAGATATCAGCTGCATGCTTTGGAAGCCTTCTAACAGACTGAAGCACAGAGGGGAGACAGGCTTTCTCCCCTTCATTGCCGCAGACCACAGCTCTGTACCTCAGGAGCTCTGATGAGCCTGGCTGAGCAGCAGGGACCCCAGCAAAGACATCGGCGCCTAAAGTCAAAAGATAAGCACCTTATGGGACAAGGTAGCTCCACAGGGGTGGTAGCGATTGGCCAATCGTGGGACCTGACACATTAGTGGGTCATGGCCGGCAGTTTTTTAATAGACTAGACTAGTATAAAAAGCATCGGTTTCTCACAAGTAGTAAGTAGGCATATATGCATGTGTGAGTGCGCATACATGTGAGCGAGCATATGTGGATACGCACTGGGTCATTAGGGAAAATGTAGCTCTTCCCGTGGGCCATGGTCTAACTCACAAAGGGATTGCCCTGTGGAGCAGAAGTAGTATCTGATCGAAATAGTAGTTACCTTGTATTTAAGTTCATAAAGATTCTGAGACCTAATCAAGCAGGGTTTGCGAGGACTAGCTGCGGCGTCCTTTCTGGTAGCCATGAGCACGTGTGGCTATTTGAATTAATTAAAATGAACTAAACGAAAAAACGGTGGTCCTCAGTCATACCAGCCACATTTCACGTGCTCAGTAGACCCACGTGGCTAGTGGCTACTGTATCGGCTAGTGCAGATGTAGAACGTCTCCAGTATCTCAGAAAGTTCTAGTGAATATCCCTGGCCTTGGTCTAAATCTAGTGGACCAAGATTGAAAAGAATGGGCATGGACACCTATACATTTTTAAAGTTCTATAGAAATTGCAAAGTGCAGTCAAGATTGATTTCATTATTGACCCCAAGCAGCAGAAAATATAAATATGGAGCTTGAGAATGAAGGTAAGCTGGAAATTAGATCTGGAAGCCAGCAACACGTAAACTGTAGTTGAAGCAAAAGAAATGGGTGAGCTCACTCATGGAGATCAGAGAACAAGAGAAGAGGACCAAGCCCAAAACCCTAAGATGGAAAGAAGCAAAATCAATGAAAGAGCCTGAGAAGCAGAGGTGAGAGAACTAAGGAGGAACATCAGTAAGTGTGTTTTTAGGTGCAAGCAACAGAATATCCTGGCTCAGATCGGCTTAAACAATACGGAAACTAATTATGTCATGTAACAGGAAGTTCAGAACTAGCATGGGCTCTGGGCACAGTGCATCGGGGCTCCAGCTTCACTTCTCTGTAACTTGTCCAGAATGGTGTTGGCTTCCTCCTTAGGCTAGAGGGAAAATGGCTGCAGAAGTTCTTAAAGCAATCATTCATTGTCAAAAACAATAGAAATACCATGATTGGCTCAGGCTAATCATTTTGGGGTTTGAATGAATATTGAGCTATTAATCACTGGGTCCATGACAAAAGAGAAGTGAGAGAGATGGGTGTCAGGAGAAGCCAAAGAAGAAAGTAGGATGACTAACAGAGTTAAAATGCTGCACTGAGGTCAGAGTGCATACCTTGTACATAGTAGAATCGAATTACTAATTCTTTAAAGATTTTGTTCATTTATTTGAGAGAGAAGCAGAAAGAGAGAGAGCACGAGGTGGGGAGGGGGAGGTGAGGGGCAGAGGGAGAGGAAGAAGCAGACTCCCCACTGAGCATGGAGCCTGATGTGGGGCTCAATCCCAGGACACTGAGATCATGACCCGAGCCCAAGGCAGACGCTTAACCGACTGAGCCACCCAGGTGCCCCTGAATTATTTTCAATAAGATGTATTGTTTGGTGGTTGATCATGATAAATTCACCTTATCCAGCTGGAACCATGTATACAAGAGTTCAAAATTCTAGCAGGTCACTCAAAGGAAAGAGATCAAGAAACAAAGAGGATCATAGTAGAAGAGGACAAGGAAAGAAGGAGGGAAGGTCAAGAGCAAGGAGAATCAAAAAAATGTTTTGAGTTACCATTAACAGCATGGAAGACATCCCCCCACCACATCCAGCCAAGACAAAAAAAGATCCAGAATTCAGAGCAAGTGTAACTTCTGCCTTATGGTAAATTTAAAGAACTTCAGTGTCTTAACTTTTACTTGGTGTTGTCAAGGCAATCTCATAGCCTTAAGAATTTGGCAAAGCACTCCTTGGCCAATGGAGAAACCATCTCTCAGAGGCCTCAGTTGGCCATTGCCCACTATGTAGATCAGCTCCTTGATGCTATTCTCAGAATAAATTTTCCAACAGATGCTAAGTCAATGAAAACACACAGAGTTGTAAGATAATTTATTTTCCATCTGTTTTCACCTGTGCTCAGTTGAGGATCCCAGTTCATAGCCCAGGCAATATATAACAGAGGCCAGGGGCTACTCCACCCATATTTTATAAAGTGCCTATGGTGCCAATTTTAGCACTGCAGCTGTAAATAACAAGACCCTAGAGACATAGGGAGTGATCTCATTCTCTCACATACATCCAAAGCTTAAAGAGGGCCAATATGTCCTTATGGATCATTGTGTTACTGGTGTTGCTGAGCTCACCACAGCTCCTGTGGCCCAGCTTAATTTCCTCAGGGCTCCTCTGTACATTCTCCCCTCCCTTCTCCATCTTGGAATTGGATACATTGTTTCCCAGGGACCAAATTCTGAGAACCGTGGGCTGGGAGATTTGGTTCATTTGGGTGGGATTGAGGGAGGCACATCGCCTCCACTGATATAATCAGGTAGTTTTATTTTTGGGTTACTCGGGGGGGAACTTAACAGGAAAGCATACTAGAGACATGAGTTGAAAGCTCTCCTTCTTAAAAATCTGTCAACAGCTTCTCATGGTCTTTGAAATAAGGATCAACTTCCCGATGTGGCTTATGAAGCCCTCAGGGTCTGCCAGCCCCTTCAGCACCCTCCATGCTGCCCTCCACTTCTCACTGTCCTCTGTCCTTTGGTTCCTTAGCAGAGGAGGCCCAGTCCCCTCTGTCTGGATTCCTCTCTACCTTACACCCAATCTTTATCTGGTTTATTCTTGTTTATTCTTTTTTTCTTCTTTTTTTAGAGGTGGGGAGAGAGTAGGGGCAGGGGCAGAGGGAGTGAAACAATCTTAAGCAGACTCCATGCCCACTGTGCAGCCGAACTCGGGGCTCGATCCCACGACCCTGAGATCATGACCTGAGCCAAAATCAAGAGTTGGACACTTAACTGACTGAGCCATCCAGGCACCCCTTCATCTAGTTTATTCTTGATAATCCTCAAGAGCTCAACTCAAACACCACTTCTTCAAAAAGTTCTCCTCCCTTCTCAGATTAGATTGGGGCCCTCCAGTGTACCCTTTCTTACTATCCGGATTTTTCTCTCAGGACATTTATTTACTTGTGTGATTTGTAATTTAACGAATGTCTTCCTAGCACACTCTAAGTACTTTAAGTACGACAACCATACCGACTTATATCCATTAGCATTAAGGTGGGGTGATTCTAAATTCTGATCTGTTAAATATCAAAATAACACAAAATTTTTTCTTATGCTAGTTAAATTCTGTGCTGTGTCTTTCCCCTTCATTCAAAACTTTTTTTTAAAAGATTTTATTTATTTATTTAATATATATATAGAGAGAGCACAAGCAGGGGGAGGTGAGAGGGAGAGGCAGGCTCCCAGCTGATCAGGGAGCCTGATGAGGGGCTTGATCCCAGGACCCTGGGATCACGACCCAAGCCGAAGGCAGATGCTCAGCCGACTGAGCCAACCAGGTGGCCTCAAAACTTTTTTAATGACAATTTTATTGAGATATAATTCACATTCCATACAATTTATCCATTGAAAACATACAATTCAATGAATTCTGGTATATTTACATTGTACATGTACAATGTACATTTACATGTACAACCATGACCACAATAGATTTTAGAACATTTCACTAGCCCCCAAAAAGGAAACCCTGTACCCCTTAGCAGTCACCCTCCAGTTTCCCCCAGCCCTAGGCAATCATTCATCTACTTTCTGTCACTACAGATTTGCCTATTTTGGACATTTTACATAAATGGAATCATACTATGAGTGGCCTTTTGTGGCAGCCTTCTTTAGTTAGCGTGTTTCAAGGTTGTAGCATGTATCAGTACTTCATTTCATTGTATTGTCAAATAATATTCCATTCTATGTCCATTGGTTGATGGACATCTGGGTGTTTCCACCTTTTAGCTATTAGGAATAATCCTGCTATAAACATTGATATGCAAGTTTTTGTGTGGATGTATGTTTTTATTTCTCTTTGTGTAGTCACAGGAATAGAATTTCTGGGTCATATGGGAACACTGCATGTAATCTTTTGAGGAACGGCCAAACTGACTTCCACTTATACTGTTTTATGTTCCCACCAAAAGTATAGGAGGGCTCCAATTTCTCCATGTCCACACAGCATTTGTTATGGTCTGACTTTTCAGTTATAGACATCCTAGTAGGTATGAAATGATATCTCATTTTATTTTATTTTTTTAAGATTTATTTATTTATTTGTCAGAGAGAGAGAGAGAGAGGGAAAGAGACAGCACGCACACACACACACACACACACACACACACACACACAAGCAGGGGGAGTGGTAGGCAGGCTTCCCGCTGAGCAAGAAACCCGATGTGGGACTCGATCCCAGAAACCCCGGGATGATGACCTGAGCAGAAGGAAGACGCTTAACCAGCTGAGCCACCCAGGCGTCCCTGATATCTCATTTTAATTCTGATTTGCATTGCCTTGATAGCTAATGATGTCGAGCATCTTTTCGTGTGCTTATTGGCCATTGGTATACCTTCTTTGGAGAGATGTCCATTCAGATCCTTTGCTCAGTTTTTAATTGGGTTGTTTTTTATTATTGAGTTGTAAGAGTTCTTTATTTTTTTAAGATTTTACTTATTTATTTGAGAGAGAGAGTGAGCAAGAGAGAGAAGGAGCAGGGGGAGGGGAAGAGGGAGAGGAAGAAGCAGACTTACCGCCGAGCAGGAAGCCGGACACAGGGCTCGATCCCAGGACCCTGAGATCACGACCTGAGCCAAAGGCAGACGCCTAACCAACTGAGCCACGCAGGCGTCCCTAGAGTTCTTTATATATTGTAGATGCAAATCTCTCATCAGATACATGATGTGCAAAAATTTTCTCCCATTTCGTGGGTTGTCGTTTCACTGTCTTGATGCTATTCTTTGAAACACAAAGGCCTAATTTAGATGGGACCAAAATTAGCTACTTTTTCTTTTGTGGCATCTATCTTCACATGATGGAAGGGGTGAGCTGACTCTCTGGGGCCTCTTCTACAGACACTAGTCTCATTCATGAGATCTCTGCCTTCATGAACTAATTGTCTCCCAAAGGCCTCACTTCCTAATACCATCACCTTGGGCATTAGGTTTTCAACATATGAATTTTGCGGACACACAAACATTCAGACCGTAACAGTCAACATCCTGTTCAATCCCCTTTAATATGAATCAGTTAGTCAGCATTTGTCTCTTACAACACTGACATCTTAAAAGAATACAGAACTTTTTCTTTTTTTAATAGAGTGCTTCTTCGATTCCAGTTATACACTCACAGGCAGAATACTAGGTAAGTGCTGGGTCCTCAGTGTGTCGTATCCATCTCATGTCTGATGTTAATCCTAATCTCCTAATCAAGGTGTTACCAAATTCTATTTAGTTACTAATATTCTAAAATTTTAACATTTGTCTTTACTTTGTTCTAACTGTAAAACCCCAAACCTTTTCTGTCAATAATGTGATATTTCACCTGGTGTCCATTTTTCTTGCTGTTTCTGATTTATTCAACCTGTAATAGTATCGTGCTGTTCCTCAACTTGTTTTCTTAACTCTGACAATTCCCTTTTTAGCCACATCTGCTGTTTTAGTATTTCATCTTGGTTTTTGGCCTTCTTTTTATTTTCTTACTCTCGATGTTGGCAGCTGTCTGGACCTTTTGTTTTCTCTGACATGTATGAGTGAAATCTCGACCCCATTCTAACTTACCTCAAACTCATTTGTCTTCCTCTTATAGCTCCAGTTTGAGGCCTGAATGAGGTGTCCTATATACTTCTCTCTGCACTGATGATATGGCCATAGAGGCAGAGATAGAGTTCAGCTGGTGTTGTGTGCCCTCTTTGGTGGGGGACATGAACTCTCTTTAAAGAATTTCTTCTGTGTTCTGCACTAGGAATTCAGATCTCATACTTGGAGACATTCCCTATTCTTAATATATTGTATCCTTAGGCTTGAAATTATGCTCCCAATTTTGTATGAGTCCATAGTAAATGGCATACTCCAAGGATGTTTTTTATCTGTCCCTGATGAAATATTGAGTTCTTTTCCTTGATTTTTCCTAGGGTTTCTTATTTTCCTCATCAACTCACTTCTCTCCAAGTTGAGAGTGACCGATGAGAATTTGGGTCTTTGTTGACCGGCTTTTTTTTCCTCCCCCCCCCCACCCCCAGTACCACTTCAGATGACCGTCAGTGGACATGGGGGTGAATTTAAGAGCAGTAATGTTTAACAACTGGCTCTCAAATATAAAAATCCCTAATGTATAGTGTATGCCAGTTTCCACAGCGTAAATGTTCCCAACGTAGCCAATTTCAAGCTACCAATATGACATTACTAAATGTGGAATTGGAACACCCAGCGCTATATAGCTTAGCACATCATTATACAGTATTTCCACTGTACAGAGACCGTCGACGTAAATAACTTCAAAAGCACAGATAGTAGCAAAATGAAGTGAAATAATTAGAAAGTGGTGGTTTTTGAGCACTCACTCTCTTTGTTTTAAATATTATTTATTTTAATGTACTGTCTGGTGACTAACATATCATAATAAAAAAATAAATATTATTTTAAAAATAAATTTAAATATTTGCTATGGATTCAATATGAATAGAAATAAACATTTCTTTTTAAAATGTAATTTGTTTAATTGTAAGTGTATATAATTTAATTTTTAATAATTGTTCTATTTAATACCTGGCTTGCAAAATCCCTGAAAATTGGACCATCAGCTCTTGCGAGCCAGTTAGAACCCGCTCCAGTGCACCACTGAGTCGGAATAAAAGCCCACGTTATCTGTTTCTTCCTCTGGCCGCCATTTCTTATTTTGGCAAGGTCATACCACTTTTTCTTCTATGGTTGCTGTTGGTAAATTTTTGCTATTTTTAAAAATTGCTTTTTGTTTGGATTAAGGGAAAGAGATTCTGTGATTGGCTTCATCCTGTCACCTTTACCTCAAGATCTTACTCTTCCTCTTGCACGCTGAAAGTTTCTTTGGGTCTTTTTAGGTTTTATGTACTGTTCAGAACCAAGATGATAATATCACCTGGGGCAGTAATCACAAGTGTTCCTCTAAGTACAAACGCTACTAAGCGGAGTTAGAGAATTAGTAAGCTCTCTCTTAAGGAAAGGTAACCAGAAACAATTGCAGAACGATGCAATTTCAAATAGACAATATTCAAGGATAATAATGGAGATAATTCACCTTGAAGAAAGGAAGGATGATGTTCTAACACATGGCAAGTAGTCAGCCCCTTGCACATTTCTCTGAAAGGTAACTTTGAAGGATGAGGTTTGGTGAGAGGTGCCTCCGTATACCCAAGAGCATAAGTGAGTTCTCAAACATATATAGTGTATTTCATGTGTGTGTCAGTGCGTGTGTACGTATGTGTATAGTTTTTAAAAATTTCATTTTGAGAAATTAAGGGTGTTTCCAAAATATTCCTTATTAAATGCTTCACAAATCATAGATTGTAGTCAATATTTCCAAAAATGCAGTTGTTCTCAGCTCTGGCTGGACATTAAAATCACCTGGGGAACTTTTAAAAAATACCGATGCCAGGACCCTACTCCAGAAAATTCTAATTCAATTAGTCTAGGGTGGGGCCATGCCATTAGTATGTTTGAAGAGCTCCCCAGGTGATTCCACTTGGCAGCCAGCGTTGAGAATCCCAGTCATAATGTAACGTTTAGTGTTTTATTAATATTCCAAGAAATCTAATAAGTAAATAAATTAACCCCCTTGAAGATGTTTAAAGGAAAACAAGATAATAATTATATGTTGTTAAAGTCTTTTTTTGGCAGGAGCTCCAAATATTTTATAATTAAAAAAAATAACGATGCAGTGCCTATTGGAGCAAAAGCTAATCAAATGTAATAATGCCTTGAAGCTGAAGACTCAAAAACAATATGTCTTCAGTTTTTCTTTTGGAGGTTCTGGATTGTCCACGATGAGAATATTAACACGTCCAGTTATTTGTCAGGCTGAGAAAGACACCATGTGCCTTCTACAATAAAATCCCACTGATGTGTTTTAGTTAAAATGGGTGTCAAAATGTGTCCTTTCTGAGCAACCTATTTCTCAGGAGCACAAATTAAAATCATAAATAAGATTGTAAGGGGAAATCTTTAAAATATTTAAGCAAATAAACTTTCCCCAAGGGACTGATTTCAGGGGAATTAATTAGGCTCATTAGAATGGCATAATTATCTAAGCACTGAAACAGGTTCCCTGGAGATCTCGTACTTTTTAGCTTAGATTTAATCATTGCATTTAAAATAATACAGATATTTTTATCTATCAATCAGGACTTTCTCGTTGTAAATAAATCCAATCAAGCTAAAGTTGAGGAGAAAAGGAATTCGATGGTCAAATAACCAAAAAGTCCAGAGACAGACTTCAGGCAAGGCTTGATTTAGGGGCTCAAACAATGTCACTGGAAATTGGGTCTTACTCTTTCCATCTCTCTTCTGTTTTCCCTCTAAGTAGGTTCCATTCTCAGGTGACTCTCTCCTGTTGGTAGCAAGATGGCTGCCAGTAACTCTAGACTTTCATACATCTGTTCAGCGACTCAAGAACACCCCTCTGTCCCACCGTCAGCTTCCACTGTTCTGAAGTGCACTGTTAGAAGTGAGCTAGTGACCAGTATTGAAAGAGTTCATGGTTTGTATTTTGTTAGTCCCGGTCGTCATGGCAACCAACGGGTTCTACATAAAGCCTGAAGCCAGCGGACTTGTAATGGAATACATTCCTCCGAGTGACTCAAAGCCTTGTTGAAAAGGAAGCAATCACACTGCTGTGGAAATAAATTATGAACTGCTCAGGGTTGAAATAAGCAACTTTTTTGGAATCACATTTCCCCCTCCTCCCACATACTTTTGATGATAAGTAACTTGGCAACTCTTCATTTCTGATGGGACTGCCTGTCGTGTGGTTGAGAAGAGGTGTGGTAATATGTTGCCTGCCTACTTCACTTCAGGGTTTCAGTGAGTATCAGATGAGGGAGTGTGTGTGAAGGTCCTCTGAAAACGACAATGGGCTGCGATAATATGGCCGGTGCTGTGGATTAAGAGTTCTTAACGTTCAGAAATGGAAGTTGCAGATATTATTTTAATCCACCCTGAGCCATTAGAGATTACTTCCTATGACACACATACTAATATTCTGTTCAGTCTGAAAACCCAAGTGATGAAACTTCCGCTGTTCCCCTGGGGCATCCCACTCCACCACAGAGCCAGAAAGTTTATGCTGGTAGAATATAGTGTTTAATAGCGTGGACTTTGGAGTCAGACAGATGTGAATTCAAATCCCAGCTCTGCTGCTTGTAGTCACAGAGACTTGGGCATGTCACTTAAACTCTTTGCATCTCATCTACAAAATGGGGCTAATGAAACCTACTCGTATGGAGCTGTGAGAAAGATTCCCTATGATAATGTTAATAAAAGCACCTAGCAATGTCTGCTGCAGAGTAAGGGACAACTAAGTGTTAGGGGTTATTATCATTAGCTTTATTCCGGTTGGGCATGACCAGCTTCACTTTCTTGCTAATCCTTGTTGGAATTGTTTCTACCATATTAAATTCATTTTTCCTCTTGATTTACTCTGGTGTTTCCAAATACTACCTGCTATTTTAATCCCTACCTTTTGTTATCATCTCTTTGATTAGAATAAACCACTGAGTGGTTTACCTTCAAAAAGTAGATGTCGTAACAAAGATTGTTAGCATTTCTAGTTACTTATTGTGTAGTATTATTATTGGCTTTGCTGGGGTGTGTTGACCCCAGCTGACCACCATGTTCTCATGGGCCCTCATTGGCCCAGAAATGAGAACGTTCTTAAAGCATCAGTGGACTAGCCTAGTTCTGGCAGGCTTCATAGCAGGGAGCCAACCATGACAGCCACACACTCCCCACACCCTCACCTGGCAGGGAGCTGGGCTTGGATGGTGCACAAAGCCAAGTTGCACAACTTTGGCAGGGAGCTGCATCCACTATTTATCCATCACTTGGACAACCCTGTTAAATTCCTACAGCTTGGGCCTATCTGAGCTCTTCATCATTTTAGTGTTCTCAGCCTAAACAGACCAATTTCTGCTTCTAGGAACGTTCTTTTGGAGAAGAGGAGAAATTTCAATAAACTCTCAAGTGCTCTTCAAACTCCTGAATTGGTGAGGCCCTTGAGCCGATTCTTGCAGTTCACTCAGAAGAATGGTATTTGGAACTGCAAGTTTGCATAGGGTCAGTTTTTCCAAGAAATGCAGTCCTTCTTTTGGGTAATTAATTTGAAGAAGTTGGCATTTCCTTCTACCTGGCCACATTTGTTTTCTCCATCTTCTTGAAGACTGACCTTAAAATAGTTTCTCTATCTTCATCCTTCCAGCACTTTGGTCTCTGCTCTTCCAACATCTTAATTTTAATACCAGGCTGATTTTTCTTTGCCATGAAAGGCTTTTAGCTTCTTTGATAGCTCTTTGATTCCTCCTGCTTCTCCAGCACGGAGTAAGATTTAACAAAAGGGCTTTTTTACAAGCATGCCATGTCCCTTCGTGACAAACATTATAAGTGAGACACTCTTGGCCTCTTCTTTCACCAGCAAACCTCAATGGTTGGTGGTTGTCAATGCCCAGAACAGATTTTTTCCTCCTTACTCCAAGACACCTTGAGGACCTCATGTTCAGGCCAGAACTATTTTGGGTGGAAAGGAGACAGGACATTTGAGACCTTTTTGTCTGGTAAAATCCTCCCCAAGGAGCCCAAGATTTTCATCTCTTCTTTGCAGTTGCTAATGATTAAGATGCTAATTCCACTGCCCTCGCCTTGGCTACTCTGAACCTCAGACCACTTCCTTTCGGGCTGAGCATCTCTTTATTCAGAACCACAATGTGAAGGGAAAATGCTTTTGATTAGAGAGACATCAAAAATAAAATCCCATGCGTGCCAAAACGATTTTATTCCATCTGACCAATTACCCTGGTTTCTATTTTGAAAAACATCGATTACGCACCAAAAACACAATAAACTTGCCATTTTCAAAACCCCACAAGCCCTAAGGCAGTGATATTTAATTGGTGGTTTATAGTAATATCAGTAAACTCGGGGTAACCAAACTTCATTGGAGCGTGGTTCCTAAATTGCAAAGTTATGAAGATTATTTAACACCAATCTCCTTGCTGGTAGAGCTGTGATTAGGGAAGCAGAGAAGGGTTTCTCAGCCTCAGCACTCTCGACGTTTGAGACTAGATCGTTCTTTGTTGTGGAGGCTGGCTCGTGCACTGTGGGATGCCCAGCAGCAGCCCTGGTGTCTGCCCACTCAATGCCAGTAGAATCCTCACTCCAGTGGTGATAGCCAGAACTGTCTCCAGACATTTCCAAGTGTCCCCTAAGGGACACAATTGCCTCTGGCTGAGAACCGCTGATGTAGAGCACGTGGTGAAACACTTTTTCCCTTGTTTGCTTTTCTGGACTATGGAAATGGTAGAGGCCAATGAAAAATAAGAATACATTAGGTCTTAGAATGTACTATTTTGATTCTATTATTATAAAACCCTTAACTTTTCTCAATTGCAATTTTTAGAAAAACAATTAAATTTCCAAATATAACTACAATATATAAACATTGGTCCCTGGTACATCTCGCCTCTCTGCTAATGGGTCAACAAGAGCAGGACTTTTCATGAGGTGTTCCAAGAGTTTGCAGGGCCCCTCTCTGGCCTCGTTCACCGAGAGCCAGGGTAAAACTACTCATTAGCAAAGTGACTAATGCATAGGCCTATTAGTTGAAATAGTCAGCGAGGGGAAAAGGAGAGTAATGTTTCCTGTGTACTGTTTTCTCTTTAAAGGCAGAATATGTGGTAGTCTAATGAGTGACCACATCCAAGTTGGTCTCACAGATTGGTAAGTTTCGTCTTTGCTGTCTGGTACTTGCTTCCAGACTAGGCAGGATTTTCAAAGACCCTGAAGTGAAAGGAAAATGGTGGTGTTCCCAGCATTCCAGGCTTTAATAACTGCTCCTCTCTCTGCCCCAGCCCCTCCTTTCCTTCCACCCCACCCTCCTGCTTCTTCCCAACTTGGGCTTCATTATCTTCTGAAGAGGGGTTGGGAGGAATGGACCCTGAAGGCAGAGAAGCGAATGTGAATTAAAATCACCTGGAGAGCGCTTCACCACACACCCGCCAACCAACCGTCCCACCCACTACGCACCCAGCACCCACCAACAGGGTCCTGGCGGGAAACAAAAGCCACACTCAATTAGGAGAAATTGAGGTGATTAAGGAAGGGACGCTTTGCAGAGGTGTGGTCAGGGTTTAGGGAAGGCCCAAGGAGAGTGCAGTAGAGCAGAGTGGATAACAGCACGGAGCTGGTACCGGCCTGGGCAGGAAGGGCAAAGAAGAGAGTGATAGGGGGAACTCAGAGGGCAGCGGTGGGAGCAGCCATCTTGTGGGAACTGTTTCTGCCACCACACAAACCAGCAAGCCAGGTTGACCTGGCAGGGAGAGTGATGTTTGATCTAATATCAGTAACACGTGTGGAAGCAAGCCCTGAGAGTATCTGGAGAGTGTTTTCGTCAGAGGGAATTGCAAGCGCAGTGGCCCAGAGGTGAGAATAGCCAGTTTGCTTCTTAAGAGGATTTTGTAAGCTGACTTCGGTATCTGTCAGTGTCTGCGCTGTCTCACCTCCCATAGAACTTGGAATAGTGTTTTGGGGTTTCACACACTGAATGCTGCTTCAAACACTGAATGCTGTGTAGTTCTCTAGGAGGTCTCTCCCCAGTCACCTCATCCTGTCCACTGAAGGCCCCAGCTTCTGTGTCTGGAAGACAAGGATGTTCACCCTAAAATCGGTACCGAACCTTAAACCACTGCTTCTCAAGCTCCAGCAGCGTCCTGGCTCTGCTTCAGCAGGTCTGGGGTGGGGCCTGAGAGTCTGCATTTCTAACAAGCTGCCCAAGAGGCCTGTGCTGGTTTGGAGAGCGAGCACCACGAGAACTCAGAACCGGGCAGTGAAGGAAACAGAAACCACTGCCCAGAAGTTAGGAGACCTGGGTCCAATCTAGACTATGACCTTAACCAGTCACATGACCTCAGGTGAGTCACTTAGTCATTTCTTCATCTATAAAAACACATGTTTTAGGCTAGACGACTCCTGCTGTCCCTTCAAGGGTCTGCAGATGATGAGTCAGCCTCTCAGACCAGGTGCTGTGAAATTTGCAGTCACTTTAAGTTTGGGAGTTTTGACATCAGCCCTAGGGGCATTTTATTTCTTCTGTGCTATTGTGTGGATGCAGAAAACAGTAATGCCTGAGCTCGAAGGTGAAATGCCTCAGGCTTGGACAATAGAAGTTGGGGGAGGGTGTCACCACACACTTCAGTCTATGGAGGATTTTCTCTAAAAATTAGTAGAGGGGGACGCCCAGGCGGCTCAGTCAGTTAAGCATCTGCCAGGTCATGATCCCCGGGTCCTGGGCCCAAGACCTGCATCAGGCTCCTTCCCCAGCAGAGAGCCTGCTTCTCCCTCTGCCTGCTGTTCCTCCGGCTTGTGTACTCACGCTCTGTCTCTCTCTATCTCTATCTCTCTGGCAAATAAATAAATAAAATCTTTAAAAAAAAAAAAAAAGAGAGTATCCTGCATAAGAAATGCACGCAAGAAGTATGCAGAGTGAAAAGTCATCATATCTACAACTTACTCTCAAATGGTTCTTTAAAAATTATACACACACAGAGAAAGCAAATGTGGCAAAATGTTCATGAAATGTGAAACTAGGTGAATGGTGTTCATGTATTTGTTGCATTGTTCTTGCAACTTTTATGGAGGGGTTAAATTTTTCTCAATTAAAAAAATCTAAAACATTCAAGAAAAAATTACTTTCAGATAAAATCAAGTTATGTCTTCTGTTGTACACATCATGTGAAACCATAGTCATCTTGGGCACTGTAGAAGAAAATGACAAAATTACAATTTTTAACAGATTTATTAATTGCCTCATTTCATCATCACACAAGCAAAATATCCTTTCTCTTATTTAGTTAGCATAATCTATGAACTTAATAGAAGGACTTGGTCTGCTGGGAATAGTTGTAGTTTTCATAGAATACCTTAGAAAGTTCTCTTATGAAACCCTGAGGGAGGGGAAGAATCTGCAGCCTTGTGATTCCTGCTGTTTTCTTGATTCCTCACAAAGATGGCAAGCATCTTAGAGGGCAAAGCCTTGTAGCTCACTCAGGGACCCTGGGTCCCAGGGGCAGGGGCTCCAGCTTTGCCCAAGTCCTATGACCCAGGTGTGTCTTGGAAGCAGCAGAACTGCTGGACTTAAAAGGGAACCAGGATGCTGTCTGTTATAAGGAAAATGGGGTGCCTGGGGGCTCAGTTGGCTTAGCGGCTGACTCTTGAGTCTGCATGAAGATTCTCTCTCTCTCTCTCTCCCTCTGCCTCTCCCCCCAATTGTGCTCTCTCTTTCTCAAAAAATTAATAAATCTTAAAAAAAAAAAGACTCAATAATGGAGTTCAAATTTCTCCCCACCCCATGGGTGTCCAAAATTGAATTTAAGTTAAAATAAATAATAAAATTATGTTTTTATATTTGAATGTTTGGACTCAGAGTCATTCCTATTACATTAAGTAACATGTATTGAAACACAGGATATCCTAAGCATGTTATAATGATTATGTTTTATTTTGTTCTCACAACAACTCCATGATTTAGGTAAAATAATCCCCATTTTACAAATGGGGAAACTGAAGCTTGGAGGGGTTATTAACTACTTGCCTGAAGTCACACAGCAAGTAACTGCTGGAGACAGTTGAACCCAGGCAGCCAGTGTCCAGAGTCTAGGCACTTAGCCCCTCCACCATGTTTGTAGTCCTACCTATGGCAATGCCCACTTTTGGCTCCCAGACCACAGAATAGGGCCTGTGATTTATTAGGGAAGATGCTACTCTGTGGTGTAACAGAAATGTAAGAAGTCTATCCCAGCTCAACAGAGCACAAGAAAATCATTAATTCCATCCCTTTCAATAGGCAGCCAAATGTTCCACACTGTGGATGACTAAAAGATGGAGCTGATTGTGCCCAGGAGGGTGTGACGGGACTGCCAAATGTCCTGGCTGCTGATGCTCTCCTCTCCTGCAAAGAGTGGGGCTCTTGCGAATGACATTGGTGCTCCCCACTTCCCCCGTGGATGTGTAACGTAGTCAGGTAAACCTGCCAAAGTCACACACTGTGCCTCACCCAGGGCCTGAAAAGAGCTGGTCCCACACTAAAGGCAATTTGTGAAACATAATTAATTACAGATTCCTTCTGGAGCTGCTTAAGCTCCTTGACATCTCAGATGTGTGGCCAGGATGGAACTCTTCCTGGCAGCTGAGGAGCCTTCCTCCTCCAGCTAGAGAGGAGGTCCAAATGACAGAAACCAAGGGCATCACTCAGATGGAGTTTGGCCTTCCCAAGACTTGGTGGGGCAGGCTCAGATGCATGAATGGGGCTTTGGGGAGCCTACCCTTTCAGCAGATCCAAACCACACAGATCATAGAGATCGGTGGAAAATAATGTCTTTCTCATGAGCTGACCGAGCATTAGTGATAATCTCCATTTGGCTCAATGGCACTCTGAGTGGGGAAATGAAAGCCTTTCCTTTCAGTAAAAGGGGCAACATGGTTGGTCAACAAAACTCATGCCCAGTAACCTAATGGAAAGGCTTTCCCGAGATAACATTTGCTTTCTGTTGACAGAAGCACAGCAGGCTTTGATTCTGCTACTGTAATGTTTCCAATTATGTTTATTGTCTGTTATTGGTCAAATCACAAAACTAAAATGGATACAGATACATATAAATTTGATTATCCCCCAAACCCTAAGACATACTTGTCATGTATCTCATTTTACAGACAAGTAACCAAGTTAATATAAGCCTGATATGATATTAATTTCAATCCGGATCAAATCAAAGTTAGAAGCAGAGGACATTCAACAACACGGACCAATCTCATAGATGCTGAACAAAAGGAAAGAAGCCAGGTGAGAAAGAGCACATTTTATATGATTCCATTTAGATGGCATACAGGAACAGGCAAAACTAATCTGTGATGACAGAAATCAGAAAGTGGTTACTTCTGGGAGGGTGATATTGACTGGAAAGGGGCATGAGGGAGACTTCAGGGATGCTGGACTTTTTAGATCTTGATTTCAGGGGTAGTTCCATAGGTATATATAAACATACAGATTCGTTGAGCTGTACTTTTAAGATCTGTGCACTTTAGGGGCACCTGGGTGGCTCAGTTGGTTGGGTATCTGCCTTCAGCTCGGGTCCTGATCCCAGGGTCCTGAGATTGAGTCCCTCATTGGGCTCCCCGCTCAGCAGGGAGTCTGCTTCTATGTCTCCCTCTGCCCCTACTGTCTCTCAAATAAATAAATAAAATCTTTAAAAAAAAAAGATTTGTGCACTTTCCTATATTTAAGTTATCTCAAAAAAGCGGTCACAATTTATGACAAAGGAGTCAAGAACACACAATGGGGAAAGGATAATCTCTTCAGTAAAGGGTGTTGGGAAAGATGGACAACCACATGCAAAAGGAAGAAACTGAACTCCCATCTCACACATGTGTAAAACTCAACCTGAAATGGGTTACAGACTTGGATTCCCCAGCTTCTTAAATTTTTAAATTCCTATTGTATATTTTAAACGGGTGTGTGCCTAAAAAAAAATCCACTTCAGTGTAATAAAATTAGATATTGACAAGAAAAAGTATGTCCCTCCCAAAACAAATTTCTCTTCTGGAAGTTTCAAAACACATTTTTCATTAATTTTGGGGTTATCCTACACTGCCCCTGCTCCCCAACCTGTGACTCCTACCCTGCTGCTACAGAGGGCTATTCTTTGAACGCTCCATGCCTTGTCAACCCTCAGTGTGCCTTTGCACATGCCAGTCCTTCTTCCGGGAACACTCTTGTCCCTCCTCCCTACCTGGTGAATATCTAGGGCTCCTTTAATACCTAGCACAATTACCACTTCCTCAGCAAGCCTTCTCCCAAGTACCTCAGACAAAATTCACTCCCTTGTACCTCCGGGTAATTACATACATATGCTTGTCTCTCCACCGAACTATGAGCTGCTTGTCAAAGACAGTGCCTGTGTCATGCTCACTTCTCTGTCCCAAGTATCCAGCATATTGTAAGTGATCACTAAATGTTCATTGAATGAATAAAATAATTTCTTGAGCTGCAAGGGAGATTAAGAACACAGAACCCTAAGTACGCTCGTTGCGGAGGAGCAATTGTGAACTCTGCACATCTGGGGTCGTCAGAGCCATCTGGAGAAGCATCGTCAGGCCCTCAGGGTACAAAAACTCCTGCCCACTCCATCCTGCCCTGTGATGGTAGGTCTTGGAAGGAAGACTTTCGTATTTGTTAGAATGGAGCTTTCATAAACCAAATCAATCTTTTATTTTTCTAATATTGACTATCTTTCAAAACCTACTTTGTATAAGTTGAAATACCATGTTCCATCAAAAACTACCATTCTTGTGGGTAGACAGGAATAAAGGAGAAGGGCTGGGAGGAGACAACCCTATCGTCCACAGAGAACCCTTTCCGCATACCTGACAGCCTTAGAGATTAACAAGCTCTCACCTAAATTGCTAGGTTTTTTAAAATGAAAAACTACCAATGTTTCCCAACTTCAGTTTCTCTGAAGATTACCAAATAATCTCCCATACCTGCCTTCCTGTCACTTGAAAGGTTGAATGATTCCCATTCTTTGTGGCCCAGAGAGCAGAGGGCAGGAAGGTGGGGTGTGTGTGTGTGTGGGGGGGGGTTATTTAAGATTTTATTTATTTGAGAGAGAGAGAGAGAAAACGCAAGTGGGGGGGAGGAGCAGAGGGAGAGGGAGAAGCGACTCCCCGTGGAGCAGGGAGCCCAATGTAGGTCTCCATCCCAGCACCCTAGGATCATGACCTGAGCCGAAGGCAGACACTTAACCGACTGAGCCACCCAGGCACCCTGAGGATGGTGTTGTGATAGGCAAGCTCAAGGCTAGACCCCTCTGGAGTCAAGAGCTACATTCAAGAAATTCACCTGGGTAGAGTTTTTTTCAGTATTTTATTCATTTTATTTATTTATTTTAGAGTGTGAGTTGGGGGATGAGGGGAGGAACAGAGTGGGGGGGGAAAGAATCTCAAGCAGACTCCTCGCTGAGCGTGGAGCCCGATGCAGGGCTCAGTCTCACAACCCTGAGATCGTGATCTGAGCCTAAACCAACAGTCGGATGCTTAACCAACTGAGCCACCAAGGCACTCTGGGTGGAGTTTTTTAAAGGTCATGAAGATGAAAAAGGGTGGAGAAGTCCACCTAAATACACTAAATCATTGTATCGGTCAAGGTTCCAGCAAGACACAAATGGAACATATAAACTGGGTAAGTCAAGACAAGTTTAATAAAGGGTTTATTCGTAAAGGATTGGGCAAGCACCACAGAATTCCACAGGAAGGAATTTCACAGGTGATACTTACACTGACCCCATTCAGCTCCTATCTCTTGCTGGTGTTGCCAACTGGTTGGACCCAACAGGAAGCTAGAGAGCAAGGGGGCCTGTGGATCAACTCACACAGGTTAGCCTCCTGGGTCGTAGGATGGAGAACATTGGAGGAAGTGGCGAGTGAACTTTAGAGAGTGGAAACAGAAGATATTCAGCACCCGAATGATTCCGATTGCTCTCAGTCTCGCTTTTGCTGAACACCCATCTACTGGAACTCTCACTTGTTCATTTCCGTCCACACAAACCATCTGTCCATTTTCTGTTCATTTTATAACCCTTTATTCATGTTTGATGTCCATACAGTGTCTGAGTATCTTTGCCTTTTGTGTGCTTTGACCATTTGATGACATCTCCCTGTACTTACCAGTTTAGTTAACCATAGGTCAGTATGACCTCAATGAGAAAGTGACATTGGAGCCAAGACATGAATGATAAGAAGGAAGTATCCATGCAAAGATCTAGGGGAGACCATTCTCTGCAGAAGGAAACAGCCAGCTCAAATCTCTGAGATAGAACGGCGTTTGGACTGCTTGAGGCACAGGCAATGCATCCCAAGGCCAGAACTGAACGCTTCATTACTTGTCAATTATCAGAAGGATCAGAACCACGTGAAACACAGGGAGTCCTTCATCTCAGGCGAGGTAAGGAAGCCTTGCTTTGATAATCTGTTTCAGTTCTTGGATCTGTTTCCTCATTTGTGAAGTGGGAAGCTTGACTGAGATCATGCCTGAGCTCACCTCCTACTCTAAAAAAGTAGTACTCTTTCATCCTATAAGGAAAAAAGATGAAAGTGTCATTAGCTTATTTGAAAAAAACTGAGTGGACATCTACTCTGTGTTTACAACGGGGCCAGCATTGCCCCAACAGGAATACCCTCGGCCCTCACCATCCCCATGCTCACTGCTGGCCTCCCCCTGCAAGCACCCCTCCCCCTCCAGCCAGGGGCTGTCACCTCACCTGCCTGCAAGGAAGGCCAGGGTAGCAGGGATTGGTGCAGGGCAGCCCTTGGCTGTGATGACTGGGAGTGAGAGCGTTAATACCCCGGCTTCTCCCCCTTCAAGTGGGACAACTCTGAGGCGTGCTCCACATGTTCTCTTAGAGCTTCCCAGGGGCGTGGAGCCCCAGGTGCCGACAGAGGTGCCTTGCAGGGGCTTCTTTCCCTTCCCTGTCTTACGTCCTCACTCCTGGACTCGTGCTTCTCCCAGATACATGACTTGCACTCGAATCTTATTCTTAGATCTGCTTCTGAGGGAGTCCCATGTAGGACAGCTAGTTATAATGAGCGATACCAGGGACCATCAAATATGTCTCCACCTACAACAAGCTCACCATCTACTTACGACTTTTTAAAAGAAGACAGTAAAGCCTTGAAATATAACTTTTGATCCACCAGTTCAGCTCCTTAGAACACATCTTACAAAAATAATCATAGTTGTGCACAAAACTTAGATACCAGAATGTTCATTTTGCATCAAGGCATTGAGAATAGTAGATAAAATTAGAAAATGTAAATGTAAAAGTCCAACAGTGGGGAAAATAGTTAAATAAATAATGATACATCCACGCCACAAAACTCTATACAGTTGTTAAAACCCGAGTTGTAGAATAATACTTAAGGATATGGGCGTGGTTTATAATTAAATTAAAAAGGGTTAGAACACGTTATCTTTGGTACAGATCATTTTCACTAATAATAATATAAATGTGCATAGAAAAAAATACTAGAAAGCTAACACACCAGAGGAGTAACACTCGCCAGCAGTTTCACGTCTCCGGGTCTATCTGTATCTTCCAACATTTCTCTAAATAGCGTGTTTTCTTACCTTTAAGGCAATGCATTATTAGTTGACATAGTCGAAGAGAACCACCGGTCTAAGAGCCTAAAATCGTAAACCGCTGAGAGCAGTTAATGACCGTGAAACAGTGTTTTGTTTTGTTTTGATTTTGCACTTTGAAGCAATCACCGTCATGTTCAGCATATAACCCACAGTAATATTTGTTCCAGAAGGGGCCAATTCCTCAAGTGTATCAAAGAAGAGCAAATAAGAGGTTCCAAGACATCATCTGGTTGGTTTCCAGGAGGTTCACGCTCTCAAAAGTTGAAGTCATGCCAGCCTAATGGGTCATTTGTTCCCAATGTGTCCTCACACTGGACAGAGAACATGAGATAAACAGAACACCCTGCAATGTTTACTATCGAAGGCTTCCTAAGTCCCATCGTTTTTGGTGATGGAACCGCTGCTTCCACATACGTACATAAATGCAACAGATGCTAGAAAATCGCCCAAGGGGTTTGGGATACTTACGAGATTAGCCTGAGCGGACTCGGCCATCGAGATGTGTTTGTTGAGCCGCTATTGTGTGCCGAGCACTCTTCCAGGCTCTGTGGATACAGAGGTGGACACAAGGTTCACGAGGTGGATCCCTGGAGGGATCCCCATTCTAGTGAGGGGGGCAGACGATAAACTTGGGCCCATTTATGTACACAAGACAACTGGATGGAGAAGGTACTGAGATCGTGCACAGGAGAGTGACTCAGCATTGGCACTGTCTTTGGCTCGGGCAGCCTGAGCACCGGGTGCAGAGGTGAGGGCGTCTCTGCACAGCCCCGAGCCCCGAGCAGTCGGATGCTGGAGGAACAGAAAGAGAGGTGGCTGAAGCAGACCAAAGGCAAGTAAAGGAGAAGGAAGTTGGGGTCCAGGCAGGTACTCTTCGATCGGGTTTAGCAGGAAGTTGGGGTGCCGCTCTAATTGCAGTGGGAAGGCACTAGAAGGTAGCAAGCAGGGGAGGACAAGATCTAGAATGTGCTTTTGCACCATCACCTTGACCCACTGCAGGGCGACAGTGGTGCAGGGGGATCGGCCCCTTGATCTGCACAGAAGTCCAGGTGAGAGCTGCACCATGGTGGCCCAGCTCGGCTGGAGTGGTGAAGGCGAAGCAGTCAGTTTTGGAAGAAGATTCTGGAAAAGGATTGGAAGAAGATTCTGGAAAAGGATTGGAAGCCCGTGTGGGCCTTGTCAGCTGCAGGGGATGAAGCCGCAGGAATGCCAGGGCCTCAGTAAACCCATTCTTATTTTTAAACAGGCTAGCAGCCAGGAAGTAGGGCATTTTGTCACTTCCTCGGGAGTCAAAGCTGAGTGGCGCCAGGAGCTCCCAGCTGTGTAAGCAGCACAGAGCACAGGCCAAAGCTGGGCCGGCTTGGGGGGAGAGCTTCACATTCTTTCTTAAAAAAAATCTGCACTTGGTAGCTGATGCTTCAAACTCCACCATTTGAGACTCTTTTTAATTTAGGTTTTTGGTTCAGGATAAAATACAAATTCCCTTCCCAAAGACACACCAGACGGCAGTGATGGACCCTGGGCCCTAAGGAGAAGTGCGAGTGACCACGAACTTCAGGGCAGTCCGAAGTCAGATGGGGCAGAACGCTGCGAATTCTAGTTGAGAAACAGCTTTAGGCTGAGGAACAGGAAGCACCGAGGGTGTTCAGTGGATGAGCGCAGGGGGGTGACCCCTGGGTGGGCAGGTTGTGGGGTGGGAGGGGAGCTCGGAGACGAGGAGGAGGCAATCCACTAGGACCCAAAAGAGTGCACAGCAGGCCAGGACGGTGAGCGTGGCTTCCCCGTTTCCCCCATAACAACGACAACGGGACCTCTGGCCTCCTGGGTCTGGTCTGCAGATTGAGAGACCCTGACCTCCTCTTCTCATTGCTGCTGGTCCAGCTTAGCCTCAGACAGAGCAGGAAGCCCCCCAGGGAAGGAGTCCTGAAGAGATCCTAACAGGCAGCTCTCCCAGGCTACTCCGCAAGACTAATGCCAACATTTAATTCGATGACCAAGCTCCAAAACAATTACAGGACTGAAATAGCTTTGATGGCTATGGAAAACACAATCAAACCTCATGTTTTCACCCAACTTCATGCTTTTTGATAAACTTTGCTAGTTTTTTAAACTAGCAAAGAATCTTTTAACTCACTCATCTTTCCCCCTCAAATTTGGAAGGCATTTAGACAAACATTGGTGTTATTTAGTTCCTAATCACATTTTCCTCTACATTTCACTGACCTGTCCCACTACAGGGTACAGAAGCCCTGAGAATAGCGACCAAAGACTCCAGTTTGTTATTCTCCTTATGTTCTCTTCCCTCCATGTATTTGACCTTCAACTGTCCTCTCCCACTTTATTCTTTCTTTCTTTCACTTATTTAATAAATAGTTATTGAATTTCTATCATGCATCAGTAACTGGAGTAGAGGCTGCAGAAGTAAAAAAAAAAAAAAAAAAGATATTTGATCCCTGCTGCAGAGGACCCACTCATGGTGGGAAGAATGTACAAGCAAGTCATTAAAATGCAAAGACCAAGCACTGTAATTAAGATGTGCCCAGGGGCACCTGGGTGGCTCAGTCATTAAGCGTCTGCCTTCGGCTCAGGGGGTGATCCCAGAGTCCTGGGATCGAGCCCCACATCAGGCTCTTTGCTGAGAGCCTGCTTCTTCCTCTCGCACTCCCCCTGCTTGTGTTCCCTCTCTCGCTGGCTGTCTCTATCTCTGTCAAATAAATAAATAAAATCTTAAGAAAAAAAAAGAAATCAAATGAAAAGTGGCCACATGGTATCATGTCAAAGGTGCTAGAGTTAAGTCAAAAGGCCTGGGTTAAAAAAAAAAAAAAAAAGTGCCCAAAGCCCCAAAAGTATAGGTACCAAATTTTAATTCACACTTTAAATCATAATAAATCCTATGTTTATCACCACTTGCTTTGTAAAAAGTTTACTTAGGTGCCACTTTTCTAAAAAATAACTAAACTTTTTTTCTATTTCTTATGTTAGAGTGCCCCTTAATGGAAATTTAAGATAATGGCACAATAGATATATTTTTCCATTTGTTATGTTAGAGTGACACCTAGTGGAATTTTCTTGCAACTGTAACTACCATTTTCACCATTTTTTGTGTTAGAGTGCCATCGTGTGGAATTTTATGTTATTGCAGCACCAATTATTTATTTATTTATATACTGTTACACTGCCGCCCAGTGGATTTATAATGCAATTGCAGCGTCTTTATTTATTTATTTATTTATTTATTTATTTATTTATTTATTTATTTATTTATTTATTTACTTGTTTGTTTATTTATTCTTTCATTCGTTCGTTTGTTCATTCATCCTTTTATTTATCTGTTTATCTAGCCATCCATCCATCCATTCAAATAGCTAATTAACTAGTTGGCTAGTTAGCGAGTTCCTTACAGTGCCACCCAGTGGATTTATCGTGCAATTGCAGATCAGAGAAGTTTCTCGTATTTCCCATGTTAGAGTGCTACCCTATGGAATTTTCAAGTATTCCAAATCAGATATTTTTCTATTACTTAGAAAACAATGCCACCCAGTGGCACTTATCTGTAACTGCAGAGCACATAGGTTTTCCTATTACTCAGATTACAATGCCACCCAGTGGCTCTTACCTGCAACTGCGTATTACATAGGTTCTCCTATTACTCAGGTTACAATGCCACCCAGTGGAATTATCTTGCCATTGCATAATATGTTTTTCCTATTACAAGTTTCCCTTGCTATCCAAAAGTAGACTGGTCTAATGAAACCTTTTCTAAGTTGAAATGGTATGAAGCAAACAGTGTTCCCTGCCTTCCAAAGGTTTGTTACACCACTTTGCTCTTAGGAAAAACCTACATTAGTACAGTGACAGCATTATTACAAAAGTGACAATCCTCTTTGGAATTAGTTCAGTTAGGGAGACAGGTACTAAAGCAGGTCTTTCCAAAAAAGGAGGTGGCATAACTCACTTGTGGTTAGTGAGGGGAAAGCTGTATTCAGGTTAGAGTGCTACCTGGTGGAATTATCATGTAATTGCAGAACACATGTACTTTTCCTATTACTCACGTTAGACCGCCACCTGGTGGAAGTATGTAATTGCAAAAAAAAAAAAAAAAAAAGCTGTTTTTTTCTGCTACTAGGGTTAGGGTGCCACCTGGTGGAATTTTCCTGCAATTACAGAACAGGTGTGTTTTCAATTTCTCATGTGAGAGTGCCACCTGGCAAGAATTTTCCAGCAATTATAGGGGAAAAAATGTTTTTTTCTTGTGAAAGAGTGCCACGTGGTGGAATTGCCTTTTGTTAAAAAGTATACCAGTGATCCTCAAACTTGGCGCCTGTGTCACCTGGAGAGCTTTTTCAAAGAAAGACTGCAAGTCTCCACTCCTAGAGTTTCTTACTGGGGAGGTTTGGGATGGGGTCTGGGAATTCGCATTTCTAATGAGGTGTTGATTTATGTTGATGCTACTTGTCTGGGACTGCACTTTGAGAACGACTGAAATACTCCTTAAATTTTAGTTTCACACATAAATGTTTTTTTCTCATATAATTTCTACAACTGTTTCATTTTTGAAATGCTGGAGAGGTTAGGAAGTTTTGCTCTCCTGAGTCTTTCCAAAGAACTCAGGATACCTTTTGATTAAATTTACCAGTTGCTTTTTTTTTTTTTTCCTGTGGAGAGAGAGAGTGCACACACATGAGTTGGAGGGGGGTGCAGAGGGAGAGGGAGAAGCAAACTCTGAGCTGAGTGGGAAGCCCGACCTGGGGCTTGATCCCAGGACCCTGAGTTCATGACTTGAGCTGAAGGCAGATGCTTAACCAGCTGAGCCACCCCGGTGCCCCGCTACCAGTTTCTTTCTTTTTTTTTTTTTTTTAATTTTGTATTATGTTGTGTTAGTTACCATACATTACATCATTAGTTTTTGATATAATGTTCCATGAGTCATTATTTGCATATAACACCCCAGTGCTCCATACAATAAGTGCCCTCCTTAAAACCTTCACAGGCCTAGCCCAATCCCTTAGCCCCCTCCCCTCTGAAGCCCTCAGTTTGTTTCCCAGAGTCCATAGTCTCTCATGGTTCATTTCCCCTTCTGTTTACCCCCCCTTCATTCTTCCCTTCCTTCTCCTACCAATCTCCCTGCTATTCCTTATGTTCCACAGATGAGTGAAACCATATGATAATTGTCTTTCTCTGCTTGACTTATTTCACTTAGCATAATCTCCTCCAGTCCCTTCCATGTTGCTGCAAATTACCAGTTTGTTTTGATATGGTTTTGCAAACTTATCCAAGCAACTATACAATGTGGGATTTTGTCTGTTTTTGTATCCCAACATCCTAAAATGTGTGCTCCTTAAATGTCTGTTGGATGAATGAATGAACTGGGGCCTTCAACTTTGCCGGATTGTTTGGATAAATGTGAGAGCTTCCTAAACTGAAGTAGGCAGAAACCTTATCTCCTTCCTTCCCTATGACGTCACCAGCATGTTACAATAAAAGAAGCCACAGACAGAAATCTGTCAAAAATTATTTATTCCTATGCAGGCACAGAACCTGCCATACAGCCTGTTCCCATATGCAGGTGAGGGCCTGCTTGGTCCTTTTTGGTGCTGTCATAAGCTTCTGCCCAAAAAGTTGATTCACGGCCGAGTCCTAAGTGGCAACCACAGGACCACTGCTTCAAAAGTGTTAGACCTCTGGCTTGTCAGATTCTTATACTCTTCATGCAAGGGCTGGGGTCCCTCATCGTCTTTTTAGCCAATAACATGTCTTGAACACCACTCAGTTCACCAACTGAAAATCATTTCTAACACTTCTTAGGTGAATTAATAAGCTCTGTGGTGAAACTATAGATAGGGTACTTGCAGGTCCTCTAAAATATGGACTTCTGGTTAGGGTCCTCCCAATGTTAGTAACCCGCCCCTGAAGTGTGGCTCCCTGATTAGGGCACCTCACAGGTTAACTGACTGCCCCTAAAGTAGAGAAGATTAAAGCGAATTCACAGACGCATTTATAGCACTCCGTTTATGCTGCATTATGTAAAATAAGTTGCAAACAGTATAAATCTGAGAAATATAAATTCTGTTCATGCATTTATTCCCTCATTCTTTATTAAAAGTCTTACATAACAGGAATTTAGGGCTAAAAGTCGGGAATTCTGAGTCCTGCTCTCAGCTCTGCCTTTAACTAGCTGTGTGATCTCAGACAAATTACTTTACCTCTCTGGGCCTTAGCTTGCTCATTTGTGAACAAGAGGCCTGAACTAGTCCTTGCTAAAGCTAGCACAGCTCTAAATTGTCATGATTGCATTCTTTCAGAAAGACACCAGGACTCCCTGGCAAGTCCCATCAGTCTCCAGGCTTTCTTAGCCCGAGGGTGGATTACCCCCCACCCCCAACATTCATTGCATGTAACGAATCACCCTTTCTTAGGCTCCTAGAATAGAGTGGGTTGTGTGCTCTCTTGAGGAGAATTGGAAAGACGGTCAGGTCATTTCATGTGTTCTGTGGTTCAGCCGCGAACCTGGGTGAGAAAGACGGCGAAACCGCAAAGATCATCTCGCACAGAACCTCGCAATCGTGGTGCCCCAGATGAGCTGCAGGGATGCCAAGACACTGGTCCCCTACATTCATTGGAGGCCAGACCCCCTGTGGAGCCCCTCACAGGGGTGAGGGCAGCCTGGCCCGGTCACGGTCACGCCACTGTGCTGCTCAAATGCCACCGCTCTGGCCGCAAGCTGCGACCAGAGAAAGTGTGGTGAGCGCTTCTCTGTCCCTCGGTGATCCTGAAAATGGGCCACTTAGACCCGCAGAGTCCTGGGCCTCACCCTAAAACGGTGCTCCAAGGAGATCTAAAAAGGGCTCTGGGCAGCCGAGAGGGAGGGCAAGGAAATCCGTCCGGAACCCTCCCTGTTCACTGGGGATGCCATGTTTCCAGTCCTCCCCTGCTTTAGCAGACGTCTGTCTTGTCTCAGCACCAAAATGAGCGCTCAGTGCCACAAACGTGTATTATCGCGTTCATTATTTCTGTGGGTCGGGGATCTAGAAGCAGCTGAGCTCGGCGTTTGGGCTCAGGGTGTCTGTGCAGGCGGCAGCCCAGATGCGGGCCAGGCCGCCGGCCGCCTGAACGTCTGCGTGAGCCTGAAGGAGCCGATTCGGGATCAGTCCCAGGGCTGCGGCTGCTCAGACCCGCCGGCCGCCTCCGCCCACAGCGGGTGAGCCACGGCACAGGAAGCCACAGGGCCTTTACAGCCCAGTCTGAGCGGTGACGGACCAGGGCTTGTGCCCGGTGCTGCGGGCCACGCAGAGCGCCGCCTGCCACGCGCCTGGGGAGCACGGTGGGCGCCGCCCTGGGTGAGTGGGACTCGCACTGCCTGTGGCAGGTACCATCCTCCCTTCTGTGCTTTCTCCAATTCCTCTCCTTTCTCCCTCTTTCGAGATTTTTCTTTCCACAAAAATCACTGCTCCCCTCCACCTCCCCCCCCGCCCATTTCCAGCCAGTCCTCCCGACCTAGGTTCTCCACCCTGCTTTAAATCTTTCTTCCTCTTCTCCATTCCCTTTTGTCCTTTTCTTTCTTACCTATTCACTTTTGAGAAAGCCCAGCAAGATTTTTATTTTCAAAGCGATTGCCAAGGAACAAGTCCAAGAGAAACGACAAATACAAAAGTACTCTGGCCATGGGCCATTTGAGATTCTAGTTCTCTCTGAAAGGACACCTACTTATTTATGTAGGTGCTGGAAGGCAGTATTCTTTTAAGACACAGGTCCCAGAGCTGCCAGGAGGAGGAAATCGTTTTTCTCAGCTGGGCGTTTTATTAGAGGCATGCAGGCTCATTCGGGGGAAGGGCCTTGCTTCCCCTTGCGGAGTAATCATCACTAATTGCGCCCCTCTCCCTGGCCAGGAGAGGATTCAGAGACCCTTTTTGTGAGGCGGTTTGGCAGTCCTGTGCTCTGTTGCCTTTAGAAAGCTGCAAAATTGCTTAAAATCCGGGCACTTTGGAAACTGAGCAAAGTCTTGTGGTCTCAGAAAATGAGAATGGTAAATACTGCTCACGGCAGACAAGGAGTCAAGGCCAGCTGAGCTCCTCCAGAAACACACAGCATCTGCCCCACGAGCTCGCGGGCAACGCGAGATCGACCCCTCCCGGCCTTCGGCAGCCCAAAGCCTGGGGACTGGGCTGACGAGCCTTACGAGTGAGGCTGATGCGTGCTAAGTTGGAGAATCCCTGGTTTGGGAAAAGCTTGCGTTCAAAGGACACGCCGGGACCTTGCTGTGCGTGGAGGGAAAAAGCTGGGCGGCACCAGCAGGTAAAACAGAAGAAAACAATGGGATGGGACTACCCGCATGTTTGCTTACATTTCCTAGTTATGAACAGATACATAGTGCTGGCATTACTTCCCTTGGCTCCTGACTTTTCCCTCCATTTCCCCGGCTCCGCCCGCAGCACACCCAGCCCCGTTCAGCGGCATCTTCTTTCCCAGAAACGACCAGGATTCCTTTAGGGAATGGTAGCTGTGTGGTCCGGTTGAGGGGTTGGGGGGCGGCAGGAATCCAAATGACGACAAATGAGAGAGATGGCCAAGGAAAACTCAAGGAATATTGTGCTTTGAGTTTTGTCAAAAAGGTCATTTTTGTTACCACGCTTTGGAGGCAACAAGCTTTTAAGCCCACCAACCAGCTGAGTGAAGCAATGCTTGAGTGTGCCACCAGAGGGCGCCAGGAAGTTGCTCTCAATGCTACCACAGTACAATGCCCCCTTTTCATAGCAAATGTTTTTAAACAACCTCTTTACCGTTCTGACATGCAATCCGTAGATAATATTACCTACCTACACATCTAATTTTTATATATTTTAAAGAGTATAATATAAAGAAGAAATGAAAGCAAAGTAATGTGTTACGAACTAGTACGTATGCTTGGACTTGAGTACGCAGAGCTACAATGGAATGGTCAGATATTTGCCCCCGAATGTGGAATCCCTGTGTCTGTGACAATTGTGGGTGTAGACTGAAGTGGGGTGTTAAGTCAATGACTCAAATACCACTAGCAGCATTACCAGTGGTGATTGGATTTTTCTGCAATGGTAAACAAGTCTTGGAAAAGCCCCAGAACAAAACAAATTATTGACATAGTCTTTCCTCAGTTTATTTGGTAAATACATTTGTCTTCCTGGAACGTTCGTTCAAAAACTAGTTTTTATTTCTCTGTAAAAGTGAGTTAGAGTCTTGGTCGAGATATTATATACAGGTTTTAGATGCAGGTTTTTCACCAACATGAATGTCCAGAGGAACATGTGAAAGTCATGTGAGATATAGGAAACGTTTACATTGCACAGGGTGTCGGGCATCTAAGTTCAAGAGTACTCCCCATCATTGTGACAACCCTCCACCCGCAGAAGTGCCCACTGTGACCCACAGGGGACAGTGAGAATCACTGGGATGGGAGGAGCATAAGTGAGAGGGGAGAGAGTAAGAAATGCACCACCGGGCTCAGGATGCGCGAGCGGTCGTGCAGCACCGCGGAGTCAGCCAGCCAGGGCGCATGCGCCGGGTTCTCCTCCCGGTGTCGGGAAAGCAAATGAACCTGGGACACCATTTTTTGTCCAAGTCCCACTTTTTAGCCCCTTTACCACCCTTAGAGTCAACAAAATTTTTTTTTTAAAGATTTTATTTATTTATTCGACAGATATAGAGACAGCCAGCGAGAGAGGGAACACAAGCAGGGGGAGTGGGAGAGGAAGAAGCAGGCTCCCAGAGGAGGAGCCTGATGTGGGGCTCGAACCCATAACGCTGGGATCACGCCCTGAGCTGAAGGCAGACGCTTAACCGCTGTGCCACCCAGGCGCCCCTACAAAATTTTTAAATATCTAAGCATGTTTTTTAATATGTATAATGTTCTCTTTGGGCCTCAGAGTTCTGAAGAGCATTAACGCTTCCCGAAGGCATGGTAGCGATATGAATCAGATCCCTGAAATGTTTTCATACTGTTGGATCCTGAATTTCACTTCCAGAAATTTATCCAAAAAATAATAATAATCTGCATGCGGTCATAACTACAAATATGCTCATCAAGATTTTATCTCTGAGAGAGAGTGTGTACGCCAGAGAGAGAGAGCAGGAGCAGAGCAAGCAGCCGGATGTGGGACTCGATCTTAGGACCCTGGGATCATGACCTGAGCGAAAGCAGACGCTTCATCCACCGAGCCAAGAAGGCGCCTGCTACAATGTACTTTTAAGAGTTAAAAATCTAACTGCTGAACGGGCGCCTGGATAGCTCAGTCGGTTTAGCGGCCAACTGTGGATTTCTGCTCAGGTCCTGATCTCGAGGTGGAGAGATTGAGTCCCACATCAGGCTCTGCGCTCAGCAGGGAGTAGGATCCTGCTTGAGATTCTCTCCCTCTGCCCCTCCCCCTGCTTGTGTGCACAGTCTGTCTCCAGAATAAATAAAGTTTTTAAAAATCAGGTTGTTAAAAATATTTAATCACCTGTGGGGATAGGGTTACAAAATAAGAGGTATCTTCTGATCTCACTTCTACACGTTTTTTAAATATGTAAATGTGTAGCAAAAGTGTATCACTGTGAGATGATATATAGACTTATTAATAGGGATTTTTTGTGGGCTGTATGATTGTAGAATATTTTCATTTTTTAATTTTGATTTATCTTTAGTTTCCAGAATTTCTTCATTGAACATGCTTTTTTGCAATAAGAAAAATGCTAGTCATAAAACTTTGAGAAAATGCTAATAAAAGAATCCTATTATAATTGTTCAGTCAAGTCCATAACTACCCCTACCTTGTGTTTGGTAAATCCCCATTTCAGTTTCTTTAAGACTGGCAAGATTGAGGCACCTGGCCAGCTCAACTAGAAGAGCATGTGACTCTTGATCTCGGGGTCATGAGTTTGAGCCCCATGTTGGGTGTAGAGATTACTTAAAAATAAAAAATCTTAAAAGATAAGATTGGCACGATTTATCACGGGTAAAGTGAGTTGTGCAGGCAGTTGACAAGGCCCTGTGGATTTGCGAGGGGGAAAACGTGACATGGAAAGAAGCTGCCAGCTGTCACAGGGAGTGCAGAGCTCACCTAGCTCGCCACATCTGCCTCGGGACAGTCTGCCTTTGTGTGGTCTGGTCGCTTAACGACCTTTGGCCAAGTACTACAGGGACACAGATTCCGCCCCTTTCTTTAACAGCACTTGATGGTGGTCCCCAAACAGTAGTTAACTATTACTTGTAAAGATAATAGTCACCCCTTACATCTGCTGAGGACCCGCCTGATTCATTTTCTTTTTAAAATATTTATTTATTTATTTTAGATTTGTTTTTTATTTGAGAGAGAGAGAGAGTGCACGCAAGGGCGCGCTTGAGTCGGGGAGTGGCAGAGGGAGAGGCAGAAGCAGATTCCAGTCTGATACAGGGCTCAATTCCAGGACGCTGGGATCATGGCCTGAGCTGAAGGCAGACGCTTAATCAACTCAGATCTGACCACACAAGTGCCCCTGCCTGATTCATTTTCAAAGCCTACCTGGAAGATAGAAGTTTCTAGAAGTTGCTTTTCTAATGAGGACAGCAACGCACCAAGCCTTTTAAAGATATAGCGTATTTACGAAATTCCACTGTAGTACTTGTTATGAGTCAGGCACTGTTCTAAGGGCTTGACAAATACTGATCCATTTAAGCTTCATATCAGCCCTATGACATGAATATTGTCACTATTCTCCTTTTAAAGAGGAGGAAAGCCAGGCGCTGAGGAAATCCAGTTAGACCGTCTGCCCGTGGTCACACAGCTAGTAAGGGCTTGAGCTGGGATTTGAAACCAGGCGGACTGGTTCCTGAGCCCAGGGGCAATACCGCCTCTCCACCGCCCTGGTGTTAGGTCTCCAAAGGCTGCTTCTTGTTGGAGGATCAGCCACTAAAAATAACGGACGATAACCTGAGGCCAGGCCGATCAGCAGAGCTCTGCGTGGTGGGAGAATGAGGCCAGACTTGGAAGGCTGCGCGAAGTGATGCAATCTGTGGTCTGATGAAAGCCAGCCCAGGCTGATGCAACCACCCCCGGAGAGAAAAGCCACGCTCCGCTCTTGTCGGACCACACAGTACAGGTCAAAGGCAGGGCCACGCCTGGAGTGTGGATGGGGAGACCGTTCGTCCGCATGACTGTATTGGCTCCCAGAAACATGCGACCATACCCACTAGTATTCACACACCTCACCGTGGATTCAGGACCGAGAAAACACTGTGGCACCTCTTTCAATGAATTTCCCTTGGGGTCCTGTCGGCAGTGGGTGCGTCTTATCTAACGTATTTACAAAATGCAGAGCTAGTGTTAAAATCCTTCTTTGGCATCTCCTTGTTCTTAGGACAAATGTCTAAATCCTTGATAAGGTCTGAATGGCCCCGGATGGTCTACTGCCTGTCTTGTCCATTTCTCAAAAGCATCTTTACCGGGCTGTGTGTCTGCCTCACCTTAAGCAGTCAGCCCCCAGCTAGCCGACCTTGTCTACAAGGATTTTCCTCAGTGTTCCTTGACCCCCCTCAGCCCCTCAGCCCTTCACAGCACTCATTACAATGGAAATGTGTTAATTTTTTTTTTTAAGATTTTATTTATTTATTTGACAGAGATAGAGACAGCCAGCGAGAGAGGGAACACAAGCAGGGGGAGTGGGAGAGGAAGAAGCAGGCTCACAGCGGAGGAGCCTGACGTGGGGCTCGATCCCAGGACCCCGGGATCACGCCCTGAGCCGAAGGCAGACGCTTAACTGCTGTGCCACCCAGGTGCCCCGGAAATGTGTTAATTATATATATACTTATATGTGTAATTTATCTGTTTAATCCCTGCCACCCCTCCCTGCCCCCCAGACCACAAGCTCTAAGACAGCCGTCATGGCCCTGACACTTGTAACGCCAGTGCCTGGTTTCTTGGAGTTCAGGAGGTACTGTGAACTCAGTGTTTATAAATGTTTGCACTTGCCTGACATAGCAAGTCCTTTGGTAGCTTCAATGCTCTGTAGCAAATACTGAAAAGTAGAAATATAGATTTTCTTAAATCAACTAAAGATAATTGCTTAATAGGCAATCACCAGTGTGAATCACCAATGTGGCATCTCTGCCACTCTTTCCATGAGAAGTTGTCAGCGATGGGCAGTAGAGAGGAGACGGAACTCCCATGTGGGCCCCACAAGCCGTGACAGCTCGATGGCCCACCTTGCTTCCTGTGTGCACCCTACAAAGTACCCCATCGAGGCCACCACTGTCGCTGAATTATTTTAAAGCTACTTCCGGACATCAGATGATCAACCATAAAAACCTCAGCATGTCTCAGTTACAGATAAGAACTCTTTTTAGAGTGACTTTAATAGTGTTTGTGTATCTAAACAATTCTTTAATAACACCAAACATCCAGTCAGTGTTTAAAGTGCCCAAATTTTATGATAAATGTCTTTTCTTTTTTCAGTTGGTTTGTTTGAGGTCCAGCCAGGGGTTTCATTTGGCTAATAAGTCTCTTAAATCTCTTAATATATGACATTTCCCTTGTCCTTCCTCATCATGTTTTTAAATCTTGACACTTGTTTTTTTTTTTCCTTAAGATTGTATTTATTTATTCGAGAGGCACAGAGAGAGAGAGTGCACGCAAGAGCATGAGTCAGGGGAGAAGCAGAGAGAGAAGCAGACTCCCCCCGAAGCGGGGAGCCCAATATGGGACTCCGTCCTGGGGCTCGATCCTGGGACTGCAGGATCATGACATGAGCCGAAGGCAGATGCTTAACGGACTGAGCCACCCAGGCACCTCTGGGCCATCTGGTTTTTAAAGACACTAGGTCTTCTCTCCTGTAATGCTTTCCTCATTTTTTTTTTTTTTAATTTTACAGATTGCATCCTGCCGGCTGGTAGGGCGTCTAGAGACTTGCTGGAATTCTGGTTGGATTCGGAGGCCAGAATATTCTGCAGGTGGGTGGGGCACCTGGGCTGATCTCCAGCAGGAGCTGTGGGGCTGCTGCTTCGTCAGGTACTCTCAACTTAGTCCTGCGTCCTAAAGTTGCCGGTGGCTGCATCCATTATTTAATGCCTGGGATATGAAAACTCGAGGATTCCTTCTGTATTTATTAGCAGAAACTGTCCCATAACGAACTTTCCCTCACCAACTATTAGTTTACAGTGAAATTCAGTCTGCACAGGAGAGGCCGGATAAGCCCTTGATTCTTTTATCAGTTTTTGGAATAATTACTACTGGGCAGCTCTTCGCTTCTAGGTCTTTCCAGTGGGGAGAGTTAGGATGTATATCTTTTAAGGGGAAGGTAGACATGAGTTTGTACTGCTATTTTCAGTTCAAATTCAGGACCACCAGGTTCGACCTCTTTGATTTTATTATTGTGTCTCTTTTATGCAGAAAATCTTGGCTCCTAACGACATTAACATATATTCACTTTGTGTGTGTGTGTGTGTGTGTGTGTGTGTGTGTGTGTGTGTGTATGCGTAGTCTCAAAGAACAATAACATGGATAACTGAAAAAAATTTAAGATTTGTTTTTGGCAGATGTTTTCATTCTGATTTTACTACTGTGTTGTTCAATTGCTCCAGGCCGTTCTCTGTGCGATTATGTCAGCAACTAGGTATTTGGCTAAATTCATTTGTTGCTCCTCGTTTCCGTTTGTATTCCATTTTGTTTTATGGTTATATAAAACATTTATATGGTTGCAAAGTCAAAATAGCCCCTAGCCATAATCCTTCCGCCAGCATGGGGCCTAGCACATCAAACACACTCAAGCTTTCACTGACTTTTTTCACCTGGGTTTATGATTATTCTATTGTCATTCATGGGGGTGGGGGTGGGGTTGGTTGAGGGGGGAAGCAGCTCCCACTAAGAAAGCGAAAGGCACATAAGAATCATGATTTACCCTCAAGTTCAGCTTGACTGAGTACTTTTGGGGAAACTTTGCAAAGGAAAAGCCAAAAAGCATATTCCGCTCACTCCTCCGGCTTCATCCAGATTGCAGAGAGCCCTGGCAGACAGGAGTGCTGGAGACAGAAGGAGGAGTCTGTCACCTCCAGTTCCACCCAAGCTCTGAAGTCCTCTTCTGTCTTTCACAGAGCCTGTCAATGTCTATCCTCCTGGAAGTTAGGAAATGAACGGATTCTTTTTCTTGTTTGAAATTGAGGTAATTAACATATAACATTTTATTAGAGGCAGAGGGTACAATATAGAGATTCGACATTTGTACATGTTGTGACGTGACCAGCACAGTAAGCCTAGATAACAGCACCGCACCGTACCTTTTCTCCCTTGTGATGAGCATTTTAAAGATGAGATCTCCTCTCTTGGCAACTTCCAAATATACAACACAGTATTACTAACTATAGTCACCATGCTCTATGCGACGCCCCAGGACTCACTTATTTGATAACTGAAAGTGTGTACCTTTTGACTCCCTTCACCCATTCCGCCCACCTCCCACCCCTACCTCTGGCAACCACCAGTATGTTGTATGTATCTATAAACCCAGATTTTGTTTTTGTTTTTGTCTTTATTTAAATTCCACATGTAAGTGAGACCATATGGTGTTTGTCTTTTGCTGGCTGACTTAGTTCCCTTAGCATAATGCCCTCCAGGTGCATCCATGTCGTCGCAAATGGCACGATTTCTTTGTTTGGATGGCTGCATGACCTTCCGTGTTGCCCGTGGACCACACCTTCCTGCTCTCACCCACCGACAGACACTGAGGTAATTTCCGTACATGGCCATTGTGCACAAGGCCACAGCGAACATAGGGGTGTTAGTGTTTTCGTTTCCTTCACATAGATGCCCAGAAGTGGCGTTGCTCGATCGTAGGGAAGTCCGATTTTTAATTTTTTGAGGAATCTTCTCACTGTCTTCCATGGTAGCCACCACAATTTCTATCCCCACCCACAGTACGCGACGGCCTCCTTTCCTCCACACCTTCCCTAACACATGTTATTCGTAAGATTTTCTCTTCCTCAGGTCCCTGCCTTTTATAATTATTTCTCCATCTCCCTGGCCTCTCCTCCTCCAGAGGTGAGAGTCCTTTGTTAATGTTCCAGCACAGATGAGATTATTATGGACCACAGCCGATGACTATGAACTGCAACCTTAGCCTGTCACCACTCATACAACGCTTGCTTGAAGTGTCCCTCACCTTCAAGGTCATGTCCAACTCTAGCTTTGAAATTTCTGGCCAACAAAAAAAAAATGCAAAGAAAATATACTACTTGTTAAAAATTGGATTACCTGTTTCTCCATCGTGAATTTTCTGTTTTATCCTGTGTGATTACTCTCTTGTAGGGAGATACTTTGAGACGATGCAAATGTGCTGTTTCTCATCATACTTGCACCTGCTAGTTTTAGCCTCCAATGAGCATTCTGGCCTACAACAATTACTACTGTGGTCTTTGCCAGATGGTGATTCCCCCTCCCCCCCATTTCCATCATTTTTCCACATCAGTTGGATTTCTACTGTAAGGAAGAGTTGCCTCTTCTCCCCTACTTATTTATTCAAATATGTATTTATGTCTATATGTATTCGTGGGTATTTATCTTCTTCGATGGGTCACAATCCACTACTATCCCTATTTATTTTATTGCTCAAATAATAGGGGGTTGGAGTAGGAGGGAGAAGACATAAAGAGAAATATAAAGGATATAGGAATAGCAGAAAAGCAGCCTCTGCCCCCAGGGCTGAAATACAGCACCCAAGGAGGAGTCTCCTTATTGGAGAGAGTGTTGCTTGCTGGATGGCAGAGGGGCTCACTGAGCCACCGTTTCTAGAGGAATTGTGCCGTAGGGACAGCGGATACTCCACCAAAGTATTTAAGAGCCATCGTGAGACCCTTCCGCGCCCTCTCCTTTCCTGCTGCATTGACCATGACGGTTATGTATTGAAATATTAGAGTGTCATCCTGGGTTTTTGAGTGACATCATGGAGAAAGTCCCTGGATGATCCATGTTGGACACAGACTGTGAGTGAAAAATCAACCTCTGTTGCAGTAATCCACTGATCCCTGAGGTTCATGTGTTACTGCAACATAGCCTGCTCAGTCTATCTGGCCTCGTACAGTGGTCCAAACTTTGAGGAAAAATGATGTACACATTTCCCTTCACTATTCTAATAAAATCCTACATCTTAAATCTTTATAGTGTTTGGGTAGCAACGACACACAGAGGATGTAGGATCTGCTGCTTGCAAATAGGAGCAAAGAACAACTTGCATCCAGTCTGCTACCGTGTACAACCACAAGTTTCCCCAACGGAAGCAGAAGCTACCCAGAACTCAAAGAACAAGCAGTGAGGGAACTCTTGTTCCCACATGATCAACTGTCCACTCAGCAACCAGAAGGTTCTTTTTTTTTTTTTAAAGATTTTATTTATTTATTTGACAGAGATAGAGACAGCCAGCGAGAGAGGGAACACGCAGGGGGGAGTGGGAGAGGAAGAAGCAGGCTCCCAGCGGAGGAGCCTGATGTGGGGCTCGATCCCATAACACCGGGATCGCGCCCTGAGCCGAAGGCAGACGCTTAACCACTGTGCCACCCAGGCGCCCCAGCAACCAGAATGTTCTTAAGTGTTCAGTGGAAATGGAAATTAAATCAAGGCCACTTCCCTGCTCCCATCCCTGCAATAGCTTCCCATCCCACTCAAAATTCCATTTCTTCCCAAGAAAAACAAAAAATTCCACTAGGGCCTTCCTTTTCTGGTCTCTCTCTTTTCTACTCCACTTCTTCTGGCCCTCTGCTTGTTTTATGCCATGAAAGTCACTTGCTCTTTTTGCTTTTCTTCTTATACACAAAATTTATTTCCACCTCAGGGCATTTGGATTTGTCGATCCCTTTGTGTGAAAAGCTCTCCTTGGGATTTTTGCATAGTTTGCTTCCTGATTGCATTCAGGTCTCTGCTCACATGTCCCCTCCTCAGAGGAGCCTTTCTGACCCTTCTCCTTATTTTCTATCTCCTCACCCTGTTTAATTTTTCTTCACACCATCTATTGTTAGTATCATATGTTCATATAATATTTATGTGCACTTGTTAATTACCCCCATTAGACTGTAAGCTCTGTGAGATACAGCCATATTCTACTTGTTCCTTGCTATATCTCCAATGCCTAGTACAGCACCTAACACACATTCAGCGCTCAATAAATAGGGTTGAATGAATGAATGACTTTGTTTATGTCCATACGTCCTACATTGCTCTTGGACACACAAATCAATATCACCCCTATGCAAATAACTCCCAAATTCCTATTTGTAGCATATGTTCCAGATTTACAACTCCAACTTCCTGGGGGACATATACAGATAGGTGTTCCACCACCACCCGCAGGCCAGCATGTCCCAAACCATCCAGGCCAGCTGCTACTCGTGACCTGGACGTCTGATCTCTGACCCTTTGCCTTCCTTTTTCTTCACCCCTCACATTCAGTCAGCCGCAGCATCTCACTTCCATCCCTACCTTTTAATGGCCCTGCTCACTCCTTTGAGGAGTGCTCTTCTCACTGTTACCTAGTCATAGAGGTGGGAGGAATTGACAAGTTCTCTCAGTTCAGGCTCCTGCCAGTGTCAAAGTCCTTCTTCTAGCCATTCTAACATCTGGTCATACTTTCAACTTTTGCTTTGAATGCTTTTGGTGACACCAGTAGGGCATCATCTCATGGGACAATTCTCATTGTTAGGAAATTCATTGTTATACTGAACTGAAGTCATTTTATTTACACACATGCACACAATAGCTCTTTCTCATGCAACATGACTGGCATGAAAATGTATAAAGATGTCTCCAATCCTCTATGGTTTTACTCTTCATCCTGTTTTCTGGGTTTTCTCCTGACAGGATTATACCTCGCCCTGTTGAACTCAGATATGGTTGGGTGACTAGCTAGCTCTGGTTTATGGAAATTGAGAGGACATGACATGTGTCACTTCTGGGTGGAAGCTTTGAGAGCCAGTTTAAATGATCTCTTTGCCCTCTAACATGGTAAGTTCCTGATAGAGGCTATTGCATCAGTCTGAGAGCCAGAGTGAAGATGACATGGAGCAGAGCCCCAACCAAGCTGTGAGGGACCTGTAGTGTAAACAAGGTGACTTGAGTTACTTCGGGTTCTCGGAGTGACTGAAATGTGGCGGTCGATGTTTGTTATGTTAACAAAACATAACCTAGCCCACTCCAAGTTAGTCTGGCTTTTCCCCTAACTCTTTTAATTGTTCTTCAAAATTATAATTTCAGCCTCTCACCATTCTGACCTGTCCCCTGGATTTCACCCATTTTTGACACTATTCCCCTTCTATGGGGAGCCGAAATCTGAACCCCCTACCCCAGGTGCAATCCCAGTAGCCTACGACCAGCCCTTTGACCTGGGAACTCACTGAATAGAGTCTTGAGTTGTTTTTGTGTTTGTTTCTTTGTGTATAATTTTATTATCAGCTGTGTTACGCTGTTGTGAACTCAAGTTGAGCTTGTGAACCAATAACTAGAGCTAGAGGCTTTTCCCATTGATCTCTCAATATTTACCTGGGGAACCGATTTTTAGATCGTAGTTCAAGTACACAGGACAGCATTTTACAACAGTTACAAGATCTCTTAAAGACGAGTTAGCAACAGAACCATTTACAGTAAACAGATGTTCTGTCTTTTGGCTCCGACCATGCCATTAATCTTCATCATCCCGTGTATTGAGTGAAGGCTGCAGAAGTGCAGGACTGGACGCAGGGTAGGTGGCCTGCACAATTTCCAATCGTGCACTCCTAGTCAGAGTTGCTAAATCCAAGCAAGGGAAAGACCATTTTCCCGCGAGGCTCCGGAGGCGGGGCTCCACTTTCCCAGGCCAACTCCCTCAAGTTCCCGCATCCTCCCCCTTCCGTGGCGTGGTGACGAAAGGAGCCCCCCCAATCCCCGCCTTCTCTGGCGCTGACACCCAATGAGCGGTCGTGGGCCTTTCTGGTGGGCGGGGCACACCCTAGGAGCTCGCCTGGTTGGCCTGCGACCCGGCGCGGCGCATGACGTTTTTCCGTTGCGTCACGTCGTGCTGCGGTTAAGGCGTGGCGTCCGCTCCGGGCGCCTGAAGGAGACTTGGAGATTCCTGGGTCGCGCCGTTTAAGTAGTTGGGAGTCGCCGCCGCCGCCGCCACTGCCGGCAATCCATGAGGAAAATGCTCGCCGCTGTCTCTCGCGTGTTGTCGGGCGCCGCCCAGAAGCCGGTGAGGCAGCGTGGGCGGCCCGGGGTAGGGCGCGAGCGGGGCCGAGGCGGAGCCCGATGCCGGAGGACGCCGGAGGGCGGCCTGGTCTTGGGGGCGCGCGGTGTGGCGCCGCCCAGGGCACCGCGGAGCGTCCAGAGAGCCGCGGGCCTTTTGTTTTGCCTTTGCGCCTGGCACTCCAGTCCCGGCCTCGGAACGAGCGGCTGCCCGGCCCATAGGCAGCGAATGGGGGGAGGGGAACTCTACAAGGTCCACGGGGAGGTCAGCCGCGGCTCGCGGCGTCGGTTAAAGTAGGTGTGCTCCAGAAGTGCCCGTTCTTTTACCGCGGTCAGAGAAGGGAGCCTTGGGCATTCTCGAGTCTCCAGTTGATCCTGTCCATTCATTTTAAATCTTCCTATTTTCATTCTCCTTGACTGAGAGGCATGTAGAATGTTAAGAGCGTGAAATCCGGAGACTGGCCCCGTTCAAACACCTGCCTCACCGTTTACTAGCCCTGTAACCTTAGGCAAGTGTTTGTGTTTGTTTTAAATCTCCCGTGCTCGGTTTCCTCCTTTCTAAAGCCGAGATAATACGAGTATTCATCCCGTGGGGTTGTCGTGAAGCTTAAACGCGTGACACGTATGTTAACTTTTCCAAAGACCGCCCGGTACATACAGTAGGTGACGTCTGTGTTAAATGTTATTTCAGTGCCCAGTTGGGTATACATTTGTGGAACACCTGCACCCAGCTCTGGAGGGTTAATTCCGGGTTATGCTCACCAGAAACCACCGCCCCCCCCTTCCCCCCAACGTTGAGCTTTCCCTGGCAGTCACTTAAAGAGCAGTCAAGCAGAACCCAGAGGAAACCGCCCTCCCCCTTAAACACACACGCTTAGGGTAAAAGTAGCTAAAGAAAACAGCTGTGGTGCTTGGCAGGGTGGGGTTAGAGGTTAGCACTGTTTATGGCTCCGCTTTTAGATGGGCCTAAGGCCTTCAAGCATTTTGACCTCTAGGTGTGCGGAAGTAGTATTACTGGGTACAGCTGCAGCCAAGCTTGACTTGCAGTTCAGGTTCTAGTAACTCCCAGGATTTTGTGCCAGTTATGCCTAGTACGGGCAGAGATCATTGAAAGGTGGGAAGTATACCCCTCTAGGAATCCCTTTTACTGAAATAACTACAAAACACAGTTTGGTTCATCAGTTACTAGCATTTAATTGCAGCTAGGTCCACCTGAAGGATAAGCTCATTTCAGCTTTATTTCTGTATATCACATGATATATCCAACATTTCTTGAACTCGTGTGCCAGGCACTAGGCTGTTTAATCTCCACATCTTCACTTTTTAGTTGAAAGTAAGTAATGGAAAAATGTTTTCAACTTTAAATGAGGGTCTTAGTTCTGTATCATGTTAAATTTAAAGGGCTGCAGTAGAAAAAGAAAAACTTCAGTAGAATTGGTGGTGTTCTGCAGTAAAAGAAAAATTGGTGTGTGTTTTTTCAAATTACTGTCACCTCTGTGTCTCTAGGAACAGAGTGAAGTCGTCATTTAATATCAGAGGCTCATTCGCTCGGCTGCCCCAAATACTTCTGCTTGTGTTTTCCATTCTTCTAGCAATGAGTTGCCATGAGATGCAAATTGCACTTTATTTCAATAAAACTTTGGCTTCTTCAAAAATCCTATAATACCGCCCAAATCAAATAGAAATGAATTTTGAGTTACAGTAATTTGTTAACTGGATAAAACCAGAGTGGACTATAATTTCATTTAGTCAAAAGTTGTTAGAGAAAAGAGTATTACAATGGAAATGGATTCCTGTGTATAACGTTTCTTTTATTTAATTACTTTTTTAAAAATAAGAATTAGAGACAGTTAAAGAGTTAGTGCTCCTTACTTTGAGCTGGCCCTCTTTTTTTTTTTTTTTTTTTTGGCTATTTTGCTTGTTTTTCCTGTTGCTTGCATATGTGGCATTAATTATAGTAAGGCACAGAAAAATATTTTGAAGAATTATGTAGTAACTGTAGATTATGTGTGTTCTATGGGCCGAAACCCTGTTTAATAGCTCCCCATCCTTGCAACAGAGCGAATCAGGTAATCAGTGTTTCCATAAACTGTAATTATTGATGAGATGTCCCCAGAGTGCTCAGCGCACTTTAGGCTCTTGGGTCTAGTGTGCTTATTTATCAGGTTTCAGTTGTGTTAACACAGGCCACTTAGAGTGTTCAACGTATTTGTTTTAGAATCATCAGAGACCTATACTTTCTTTTTTGAACCTGTACTTCTTAATGCTAAAAAGATCCTTGTCAGATAAAGGAAAACACACTTGAAACTGTCAGGAACTGGACAAATTTCATACTCAGCTTGCCAGGTTCCCAGTGATTCTGGGTTTGACACTTTGATTTGCAAAAGTGTCTTTAAAAATTAAGCATATCAGATGTTAATACCATCAAGACAGGAACAACCATTTTCTAAGCATAGGTGATACAAACAGGTTTAAGGAATTTGTCTTTTAACAAACTCATTGTATAAATTAAAGTAGGTGTAGTATTTAATATCTTAGAGAACCTAAGGGAAGATGTTGCTGTAATTTATTACAGTGTTCACTTCTCAGGGGTTACTAGGGGCTGGCCTAGGTAGAAGACTTGGGACATTGTCTTCCTCTTTTTTCCCTTGGTTTGCCGCCCTTCAGCCATCCCACCAAAACCTTCAGAAATTGGATGCACCTCCTACAAAATGACAGTCTCTAAAATGAAAGCAGAAAGCCCAGTGTAACTTAAGTTGCTGAAGTACCTGTGATTTCATCTTTGAATGAGGTCGAGTGTTTTCAAAGTTATTTCACAGATGAAATTGCATTTAAAATTGTTATTGCTTATATTTCAGGGGCGCCTGGGTGGCACAGTCGTTAAATGTCTGCCTTCGGCTCAGGGCGTGATCCCAGCGTTGTGGGATCGAGCCCCACATCAGGCTCCTCCGCTATGAGCCTGCTTCTTCCTCTCCCACTCCCCCTGCCTGTGTTCCCTCTCTCGCTGGCTGTCTCTGTCAAATAAATAAATAAATAAAATCTTTAAAAAAATAAAATAAAATCGTTATAGCTTATATTTCAATTATGATCCTTTGTGAGAATTCCACTACCAGTATTCTTTTGGCTTTTTAAGTAATGGGGAAGATTTTTAATTTACACTGGTAGAATCTGGAATTTTTGAACTAGTTTCCCTCGTTGACTTGAATGGTTCCCATGTATTTAGGAACTTAAAAGTTTTTATTTTTCGAAATGTGAATGGGTTTGTCCATGGTCTCTCAAAGAGGAATCCTATTTAACAGAGAAGCTTTTTAGGGCTCTCCAGAGAAAATGAAAGGTAATTTTTTCAACAACCACAACAGTTATAAATTATGACATACTCACACTTTTGATAGGACTTTTAGCTTCTTTAACTTAACTCAGCTCCTTTTACCCATTATATGGGTGATTCCTCTTATTTTTGAGATGGATAATAATGAAACAGGGAGAAAGGATATGAGTATCTTTCCGGCAGTCGTAGTCTTTGACCTTGCCTTCCTGCTCTTTATTATATAGAATTGTCATTTTTGGTTTCAACTTTAAGATAACCTCTTCTCGGTTATGGTTGGTTACTAGCTGGTTTGGTCTCTAGTTTTATTTATTTATTAAGTTATATAAATTATATAAGATATAATTAGTTGACATGCAGTGTAATATTAGTTTCAGGTGTACGATTATAGTGTTTCGACAAGGTCTCTAGTTTTAAATATTTCTGAAAACTAACAGTTTTTGTAGCTGTATCTGGAAATTTATTTTGCATTACAAGAAATATTTCTGGCCCCACAGTGTAATTTAACAACTGGCAAAAATAACTGGTCTGTTTCATGATTGCTTTAGTTTGTCACCTCACCCCTCTTAGCTTTACTTCTTTCCAAATTCCTCAGTTTTCTTCACATATTCTTAGGTATACTAATGGATTCTCTCTGCCTCTAACTTAAGCCTTTATTTCTAGTATTTAAGCATTTTTCCTATAGCATTGTCATTGCCTTGTTAGCTTTATCAGATAATGGTATATTGATGGGTGAAGAGATAAGTAGATAATAGGTTTTTGTACACTTGGAGGGGCACTTAGCAGGTCAACCTTAACCCTTCTCAGCAGGATGAAGTCCTGTGCTAGAAGTCGGACGGTAAGGCAATACACTGGAGGAATACGTCAAAAGTACTTTTTGTGGAATCTGACGAATATGCTTCAAGTCTCCATGAAAAGTCATGTCAACTTACATATCAGTGTTTGAAAACGTGGCAGAATGTGGCTAAAATATTACAGTAATAGTAATTGGTTAAATATTTGTGGTCTAATCTGGACCTTAGCCGTCACGTGGAGTACTTCCGTTGTGAGTAGGTATGTTCAATTGGAAAAGTGGAGAGGAAACATCTCCCCCGCTTTTTACCACCCAGGTAGTTAACAGCCACCCAAACAGCAGGAAGGGACCGCTGGTTGCAGAGAACATCTCTCCCTTCTGAGGCTTCAGGAGGAGCCTGTCCAAGATCTAGGCTGTTCAAATTATAAAATGTCCGAGTCCATTAAGTATCTTTGTCTTCTACATTTCTCACTAACGTATGTATCTCATACTTCGAGTAGTTTAAAATATGTTTCTTATGGAGCCATTTCATAGAATAGTGGTTTGCCTGAAATAGGAATTGGATCGTAGTTTTTATGAAGAATAATTCTGAAAGTAAAGCTTTGGCTTGTTCATTGCCTGGTTATGACTGCAAGTAGCAGAAATAAAGCCCACAGGTTAGCTAGTCTCTTCAGTTTGGCCATTCGCTTCATTCTATTTTCACTGTAATTTCTTTGGAAACAAAATGGCCAAGTGGATGGGTTTGATTTTTGCCTCCTTTCTCTTTCTACTGTTACCCTTCAGAAGTGGGTTTGATCATGTTTCATTGGCCAGAGCATGGATTCATTTTGAAGGCAAGATCCCAACACAGTAGAGAGAATGGAGGATATACGCGTGAATGTGTTGGGGCTTATGAAAATTCCAGGACTGCATTCTGATAATGATAATAATGACTTTCAAAAATACCTGACAATAAAAAGTACTGATGTGTTTGTATATTTTGGTCTTTCAAGGCAAGCAGAGTTCTCGTGGCCTCCCGTAATTTTGCAAATGATGCTACATTTGAAATTAAGGTAAGAGGTGTTTTGTTAGTAATTTTTCCATGGATACACAGGCCCGCGTCAGGCGCCCTGTTCAGTGGGGAGTCTGCTGCTCCTGCTGCTTGTGCTCGCTCGCTCTCAGATAAATAAATAAAATTGTAAAAGTTTCTTAGAATATTTCTTTGAAAGTTTGTCTTTCAGCCTATAACTCATTTGACTTCCATGGGTTTTTGGTGAAAGTCATCTTAGATTTCTTTCCTCTAAAACTCGATCCTCTTTCACAATGAGCTTTCTGGTTTAAGGAGTCAGAAGCAATATGCAGGGGCGCCTGGGTGGCACAGCGGTTAAGCGTCTGCCTTCGGCTCAGGGCGTGATCCCGGCGTTGTGGGATCGAGCCCCACATCAGGCTCCTCTGCTGTGAGCCTGCTTCTTCCTCTCCCACTCCCCCTGCTTGTGTTCCTTCTCTCGCTGGCTGTCTCTATCTCTGTCGAATAAATAAATAAAATCTTTAAAAAAAAAAAAAAAAAAAAGAAGCAATATGCAGCATTTCTTATGTGCTCCTCTGCTGGTTTTTGAGTTAAATATTACTGCAGTAAGATAATAGGTCTTACAATGGGTTGTCAGTGTTTACATTGTAATAACTGGAAGTTAACTAACTGATGGCATTTCAGAAATGCGATCTTCACCGGCTAGAAGAGGGCCCCCCTGTCACCACAGTGCTCACCAGGGAGGACGGGCTCAGGTACTATAGGATGATGCAGACTGTTCGCCGGATGGAGTTAAAGGCAGATCAGCTGTATAAACAGAAAATTATTCGTGGTTTCTGTCACTTGTGTGATGGTCAGGTGAGTGGTGGTTTTGTAATAAAACCCTGTTAGATGTAGGAATTTAAGTATGGTTTGTAGTTATTGATTTTTACCCCGCCTTATGCGTCTGAAGAATTTGAGGCCAGCCTGTCAGAATAAAGACGAGCGTGCTGAGGCCTGTTATGAAGCTTATGCTAGGGAAGTCACACATACTTTCTGTTGCTTGTGTCCTGTGCCTCAATGGCTTTGTGATCACCTCTAGGGCATATACTTGTGAGGGAGAGGGTTTTCACTTTGTGTTCTGTTTTGTGGGTTTTAGCCAAGGGTTACAAATTCAAATGCCTATGGGGACCAGCTGGGTGGAAGAAATTAGTTGAAGAAGGCGGGACTGGTAGTGCGCTGGAGTGGGCAGGCCCCTCCCACTGGGGGACACCATCGCTTGGTTCCAGCCAGTTGGTGCCATATGGAAATCCAGGGTTAATGCTTCCTGTTTTTGGTTCTTCAAGAGAAGACAAGTATCGATTTTCATATGAAATTCCCCCAGTATTCATGTTGACATCTAATTCAGGATTTTTGTCCCAGATCACTGTACCACAGTACATCTGTGGATTGCCAATTTGTAGCTTCTGGCTTGAGCTTTACCCTCTGTTTTGTTTCCGATGAAAAATAGAGCTCCTTTTGTGGTTATTAAGAGTTCTGCCAGGCCAAATTTTCATAATAGGCGAGGGATTTTATCTAGAAATGTGTATTGTATTGACTCATTACTGCTTCTTCCTTTAATGTAGGAAGCTTGTTGTGTGGGCCTGGAGGCCGGCATAAATCCCACAGACCATCTTATCACAGCCTATCGGGCTCATGGCTTTACCTTTACTCGTGGGCTTTCTGTCCGAGAAATTCTCGCAGAGCTTACAGGTTTGCTATTCATTTTTAGGAGGGGGAAATTAGTGAAATTAAGTGCAGATTTCTCATATTAAAATGCTGTTATAACAATATTAAAACCTTTTTGAATATGGAAAAAAAAGAGCCTCTCCTTAAGGTGCTCTGGTACCTCTGTTGTGCTTTTGAGTAAACCAACCATTTTTGAGGTCATCTGGCCCCTCAGGTAAACGTTTAAGAAGTTTAAAAATGTTAGCTTCGTAAGATCAGAATACTGTTTGTCACTCAAGCATGGCAGTAGAAATTAGCAGTCATAGAAAGTAAACTGAGAGTAGGAGCATTTCATTGTCTGCAATTTAAATTCTAGGAATCTTTTTAATATTCCCTTTGTCCCCCTTGACTCTTGAACTGTTCAATGTCCCAGTGTAGGAGAAATCGGAAGATGTTTGTAACTGGCAAAAAAAAAAAAAAGGTCCAGAGTACCATCATGCTAACATCTAAAGGAAACTCAGTGGTTAGAGAGCTGGAAAGGTCAAGGACATTGGACTGGATTGATCTTCACTAAAGGAGCAGGAGATAAGGGTGGAATATATATTTGCATAGAGGGATGGGTGCTTATAGAATTGAATTAACCTGTGAGTTCTAGTGTTTAAGCCTCTAAGTAAATACTTGGGGTGTGGTTTTCTTTTGTATATTTGGGTTTTGATGTGTATGTGCATATGGTGCCATTCGTAGGAAGAAGAGGAGGCTGTGCTAAAGGGAAAGGTGGATCGATGCATATGTATGCCAAGAACTTCTATGGGGGCAATGGCATCGTTGGAGCTCAGGTAATTCACGATGAGGATGAGAATTACATGCTTTCCTAGATTTGGCTCTGAACCACGTCTTAACATTTCATACCCCGGAGAACTTCCCTCTGAAGTGTTTTAGTACTTTGGGGGCTTGGTGTACTTTAAAAGACCTATTGCTTCATAGCCTACCATTTGATCAGTTAATAAGTAGATTTGGACAATGATTTAAAATTCTTCCTTTAGGTATTTGTTGTTTTATAAGTAAGCAAGAGCCCCTAGCAGTGGCCTATACCTTCACCTTTTCATTTATATTTAAGTACATTAATTGCTTTGTCACATCCACTTAGCCCTTTCTCTCCCTGCTGATGCAGGTATCTGAGGAGGAAAGGCAGGGGATCAGGATCTTAGGTGCCATGTTAGAAATCAGTCCAGCTTTTGTGGTTATATAGTCCTCTTTGTTCTCATCAGTTAGTGAATAATGAAGTAACAGCCTGGGTGTGATATGTAAGTGATGAATCACTAAATTTTCCTCCTGAAACCAGTATTATGCTATAAGTTAACTAACTAGAATTTAAATAAAAATTTGAAAGACAAAAGGAAGAACGGCATAAAATCACAGCCAGATTGTCTGGCTTAGTTTGTAATGCGATGCTGCTGTATGTTAAAGTAGCTTTCTTATTTTTGGCTCTTCAGTAGTTGAATCTTTACAGAAGTGTTCCTGTTTAATGGGTGAAATAGAAGAATTATTCATGTTGCTTTACCAGTTTGAGTATAATATTGGGGGTAGAGTGGGTAGGGGTAGGGGTAGGCTAGGGAGTTTGTAGTGACAGTGTAATTTCTGTCTTAAATTCTGGCCAGGGTTTAAAATTCAGAGCATTAATTTCTCCCCTCATGGATTTCTGTGGTTCTTTTCTTGGTTGTCCTCAATATTAGGTGCCCCTGGGAGCGGGGATTGCTCTGGCCTGTAAGTATAATGGAAAGGATGAGGTCTGTTTGACTTTATATGGCGATGGTGCTGCTAATCAGGTGAGTATGCGTCTCTGGACTTTGCAGTAACCTTTGCAGTTTTATTGCCAAAGTGCTGACTAGTCATGTTTCGGTCGTAGGGTAGTCATCTGTTGCTTAGTAGTTGAAGCAGCCGTTCGTGACAGGCTGGAATGTGGTATTAATGGCCACGTTACAGGTTTACTTCGTGGTGTGGCGGCGCGAGCGCTTCATACGGGCCCGCCCGTGGAGGAGCCCTCCTGCCTTGGTGCTTCACAGACGCTTTGTGGGTGAAGAACTTTCTTACATTTTAACTTGTTGCCAGCCCGTTCACACCAGTCCTGTAATGTGCGGACTCGTTTTCTTGGATGTCGTGGCATTGTCCCACTCCTCTCGTGGTTTCTGAGCCTGGCTCTCTCTGTACTTTTCCTGTCATGCTTGGAGTCCTCACCAGTCTATGGATGACACTCCGAGGCCCTGCTCTAGATGCCGAGTCTCAGACACTGGCTCACTCTGGTTATCCAGTGGGTCTCATAGCATTTATAGTAAAGCATAAAAGTAGGTAGCCACCAAGTTTTACGTGTTTATCTTTTCCTAATGTACTCTGCACCATTGCCTTGGCCCCGCCGAAACAGGTGGTGGTATTTGGTTTGTCACTTCCTTTGGTTGCAGAAAGAGTGCTTGCCCTTTCTTCCTCCCCACCCTCGCCCCCAGCACACACACTCCTTTGCCTTAAAAGCTCTGTTGTGGAAGGTGAAGCTTGTCATGTTTTATGAAAGCTTTCGTGCCAGGGGGAGCAGCAGCTTTTGGGGACAGTGAAGAAGTCTAGAGAAAAATAGCCAAATAAAATCACTTGAACTTTTTATACACACTTCCAGGGTCAGATATTTGAAGCTTATAACATGGCAGCTTTGTGGAAATTGCCATGTATTTTCATCTGTGAGAATAACCGCTATGGAATGGGAACGTCCGTTGAGAGAGCAGCGGCCAGCACTGATTACTACAAGAGAGGCGACTTCATTCCTGGACTGAGGGTGAGGACACCTGGTGTGAGGCCAGGGCTACCCCTTTGCGGCTTGGTGCCTTTGTGTGGGTCCTTGACAAATTGGTCTCAGACAAATTAAGGAGTTCTCTGTTCTTGGGGCATGAACGAGTCCTGTGAAATTAAAATGGTTCGACGCAGTTTCATTTATGCTCTGCCCTTTCTTGTGTATGGACAGGTCGATGGAATGGATATCTTGTGTGTCCGGGAGGCAACAAGGTTTGCAGCTGCCCACTGTAGATCTGGAAAGGTAAGACTTTCTTTTTGGGCCTCTGGGCTAGAGATTTCTATTGACATTTATCTTAAAAGAAGGCCTTCCATGTGTCTATTGTAGCTTTTCAGGGGTGGCTGATAATTGAGGTGTGTATAAGGTAGCACAGTCTGGTGAATTGGGGGCCTTTGTAAATACCATGGTCTTGGTAGCTCGCCTCTTGGGAAACATTCCACATTGCCCCCCATTTGGGGTGAATCTTTCCTTTGAGCACTCCTTCAGCATTTTGCCTTGTGGTTTGGTTAATTTTGTGCCTCCAACCTCCAGCCCTCCTCCCCATTAATCATAAGCCCCTGGAGTGAGATTGGCGACCCCCACAATGCTCAACACAGAACTTTGCTTGGATAATAGGCGTTCAGTGTAAGCTTGTCTTCCGTTACTTAATATTATGGTTAAAATGTGTCATCTTAGTCTTGCTGTTTCAGTCCTGAGAATCTTGACCTTTCAGGTAGAGTGGGAGAGGGAACAGTAAGGTTGGCATAGGTGCCATCAGAGCTAGTGGAAAGGATGGTGTTTTCCTTCATTTGGTGTTCACAGCCGAGAAAGCATGGCCCTAGGGTTTACCTTTCTGTGACGTCCTCTGTGCAGTAGGATTGGGCTACGGTGATGCAGATGGGGGGGGGTGGATCAGGGAGGCAGATGGAGAGGAGCTGCACATGAGGAAAGAGGAATGAAATCGAGTATGGCTGAGGTGGCAGTGAGCTCAGCAGACTACATTGGGACTCCCAGGACTAGAGGTCTAGACTTGGGCCGTGGTTATCAGTCATTCTCCTCTTCCCCAGTTCCTGAAAGAACATGCAGGGTACAAACTTAACGTGGAAACAGGATCACTGGTTTATAGTATGTGTTGACTTTCACAGCCTGATCTTGGAATTAGGGGAGGGTCTACAAACCCCCTTAGCCCAACCCACTGTGTTTTCCAGTAGCTCCTGGATGGCATAGAATAGAAAAATAGGTGACACTTAGTGAGGGATTGACGTGTGTCAGGTGATGCAATAAGCACTTCTGTGTTAATCAGCACAACGCTTGAGTTAGGTCCCTCACCTGTAAAACAGTAACGTAAGGCACGGAGCAGTTAAGGGTATGTAGCTGCTGACCTGACAGCCCGGATTGGATCCCAGGTGCTTGGACTGAGAGCGGCCTCCTCCCCCAGTCCCCCAGCTGCTGCACCAAACTGCCCAGGGATCCTAGATCTACCCCCTCCCCTCAGTGTTCAAAGTTGTCTTCTGGAAGGGGGCTAGTGTAGCAGGAGGAAGCTGTCTTGGGGGTGGTCAGGCTGGCCAGCAGAGTCACAGGGCTAACCCCCAGATGTCATTAGTGACCACCAACTTGGTTACGCGCTAGCCAGACCTGCGCAGGAGGATGGGTTGTCAGCCCCTACGAAATTGCATGAATTGGGGTGAGGCAGAGATTGACCTACCCAGCCTAGCTTTAGGTCTCCCATCCTTCTGCACTTTCCTGCACACCCAGAGGTTTGCATTTAGTCTCATTCTGCGAGATTTTGCAGTAGTATTTTTCTCTAGCTTTTTAAAAGGATCCAAATGCTTGTAGACCATTTCATCTGTGACAGAGGGGGAAAAACGAGCTTTATTGACCCTGAAGATAAAATCTACCTCCTCCCTTGGTGTCATACCTGCTTTCTAATAAGTTTTTCTGCATTAAATCTCAGCTGTTTTATAGGATTATTATATATCAAAGGCAATACTGATGAAATATTTAAGATCAGTGGGGTCTATAACATGCTGAATGCCTTTTTTCTTGTAAATGAGAAGGATGAAACATGGAATGCATAGGTATTAGTTAATAGGAAGTGCTTGACAACTCAGCCCACTTATAGAAAGTGTGATAACATCTTTGAAAGGATGTGCTGTGCCCACTGTCTCAGTCTCCACTGGGTTCTGTTTTAGGGGCCCATACTGATGGAGCTACAGACTTACCGTTACCATGGACACAGCATGAGTGACCCTGGAGTCAGGTATGGTCACGGGAAATCAGAGCGTGGTGTCCCAAGTGGGTGGGCTTTGTCGGGTGCTACTCACATGAAAAAGCAAAGCATTTCAGCATTTGCTTTGGAAGCCAGACACCGGTGGGCTTCAGGCAGTGAATTAGTTGGTATTGAGTAGTTGTTTGACTTTTTGCCTGGAAGCATTCTGAAACTCCCTATAATATGTAGTACGTACACGTTAGCATGAGCAGCAAAAAAATTGCAGAGAGGGGGCACCTGGCTGGCTTAGGGGTAGAGCCTGTGACTCTTGGGATTTGTGAACTCAGGTCCCACATTGGGGGGTAGAAGTTGCATAAAATAGGTCGATGGTATAGAGTATATGTATGTATTAGGGGCATGCAGCTTTGGTAGGCATTCCCCCCAGTAAAACCTGGCACGGAGTGAGTCTACCTGGCAACATGGGGTATTCAGTATGATGAAATAGACCAATCAAAACACGGTAGGTGACACTCGGAAGGTAGTTTTACTAGTCACTCAGTAACTCTGGCATGTAATGCTGCCACCCCAGAGTGTGACACAATTAAAAGAAGTAGATTTTGTCAGAGTAAATAAGCCCTAACAAGCCTGGGAGTAGATTGGAGTTTGAAGGGAAAATGTTATAAAGAGCAGCTTACCTGGAAAAATGCACTTGGTGTTTTCAGAAACACAGTAGAACCCTCCCTTTTAGTGTTACTTGAAATGATAACAGGTTTCAAAGATGTAGGACAAGGATGTACAGTTGACCCTTGAACGACACAGGTTTGAACAGTGTGGGTCCACTTTAATACAGTACTAGTCTGTATTTTCTCTGGCTGTAACACTTCTGGCTTAAGAATACAGTATATAATACGTGTAACACAAAATATCTGTTAATCAGTTGTTAGTAAGACTTGTTTTTCAGGAGTCACAATTGGCCGATTTTTGACGGTGTTTATGGGGGGGTTGGTGTTCTTAAGCCCCATGTTGCTCAAGGGTCAGTTGTACCCAAGTTTTCACTGCCCCCCCCCTTCTCTGGGCTCCTAAACTTACTTCCTGCTTGGGATTCTGCTGCCTGCCAGTCTACAGTTCTCGCCACCCACCTAAAATGGCACACAAAGTGGCTCTGATCAGAGAAGCCAGAGGAATTGCCAGGGCAGAGTTCTCTATGACAGATACTAGAATGCTTGTTAGAGGCAGCGTTCTTGTATCTTGAGAGTATGCACTATTCCCCCGGTGACAGCTCTGTGTCAGAAACCTCTGCCTGTAGTTCACAGAAAACCGTTCTGACCTACTTGTTTGCCTCCCTCTAGTTACCGTACACGAGAAGAGATTCAGGAAGTAAGAAGTAAGAGTGACCCTATTATGCTTCTCAAGGATAGAATGGTGAACAGCAATCTGGCCAGTGTTGAAGAATTAAAGGTATGCTCAACCAGCTTTTCTGCACCCACAAAGCTGCCGCTCTCGGGGAGCTACCTCGGTCAGTGGGAAAGTGTGGATGGTGGGGTCACAGGACATGAAGCAGTCCTATTTGCTTAACCTTGAAGCCCAGTAGCACAGTTCTGTTTTCCTAAGAATAGACTTTAGATACTCGTCGGTGTTCCCATTGGTACTCCAACATATTCCTGTGATCACTGCCATTTAAAAACCTCTTCCAAAATAGCAACAATTAGTACGTCTAGTTCTAGAAGAGTTCTAGTTCCATACTAGCAACGTGTTCGAGTAGAACTAGTTGGTATTCTAAGCTGCTGTGTAGTCAGAAACCTCTTGAACTGTAATCTGGTTTTTAGGAAATTGACGTTGAAGTGAGGAAAGAAATTGAGGATGCTGCCCAGTTTGCCACTGCTGATCCTGAACCGCCTTTGGAAGAACTAGGCTATCACATTTACAGCAGCGACCCGCCTTTTGAAGTTCGGGGTGCAAATCAGTGGATCAAGTTTAAGTCCATCAGTTAATGGGAGACCGGCTCCAACTGTAAGGGACTCTGTGTTCTCAACTTTGTTAGGGAAGAAAACCCCATAAAAAGAATGTAGGCCAAGATAGTAAGTGCATGTGTTTTGTACAGTGTTGCATTAAAAGGTGTTACTGCACACTTACGTACTTAGTGTGAATATTACATAAGGTTATTTTAGATTTCAAATTTTTTTCTTAAAATGGTTCTTTTTAATAACTGAAAACTATTTGCTAAATAGTATACAACTAAATCAAAAGCCATTCCTACCTTTGAGGGGAGTGGGAGCATTCCCTTGACCCTTGCACCTCATGAAACAGCACACACTCTGCAGGCACACCCTCATCAGTGTGGGGGCTGAAGCCTTTTCACAGTGACCATCGTTTCTCAATAAAACACAATATTTATTATCTCCAGGCAGGGGGTAGAAGGACAATTCCATTTTAATTATTTTTTTAAAGATTTTATTTTTAAGTGATGTCTACACCCAACATGGGGCTCAAACTCATGATCTCGAGATCAAGAGTCACACACTCCACTGACTGAGCCAGCGGGCTGCCCCAACAATACCATTTTTAAATAATCATTTCGAAGGCCAAATAACTTAGTTTTCTTCATTTATACATTAAATACAAAGCTGTTTTCTCAGGAGTTTTCTATTTACATTCATATCAAACATCAAATACCAGGCATATTCTTATCAATTTTAAGTACAATGCCATTTTATAGTAACCTGTGGTCTAAAACAGTGATGCCCAGCCTGTTAAACACCTGCTTCACCTTTCCAGTAGGTGCTACAGGGTCTGCTGAGTCTTCCACCGAAGCAACATTGAAATTTGTTTTAAAGAATTCCATAGTATTCTGGGATGTCAAAATTTGAGCACTGTTCTCACAATACATAAAGTTCTACTCACCTTTAAAACATGTTGATAAGTAACAAGTTCTAAAAAAAAAAAAAAACCCATCCCATTTGAGTAATTCTTTAAAACTTCAAGTTCTTAAATAATGGGGTTTTCCTTATACAAACTCGGTGGCATTCATGTGTATGTTAACAGAAGTTTTAACAACAAAGATGTCAGCTCTTGGCTCTCTCTGTCCCCGGCCTAGCCGACTGGTTCAGCCTCATGTTGCGAGGCCGGGGACCCCTGCGACCTTCTTCTGTACTGGGAGACTGCAGTCCAGAGCCTGCAGAGGAGGCCACCACTAGGAAGCAATCAACCAAGAGTCTTCTTGAGAATCGTAAGAAAAGAGAAGTTCAAAGCCACACCACCAAATACTTCTTTAGGAGCCCTTATGTCAAAAGCTACAGTATATAATTCTAGACTTGTCTAGATTGCCAAAATGCAGTTCCTAACTTAGATAGAGCTCTGTCAGCTCGTATTTGGGCTTGAGTAGGAGTGGCACGTGGCCTCAGAGGCATGTGCAGGGCAGGCTGAGGGAAGTAGTGGTGGAGAGAGCCCGGAAGCTATGGGGTTTCACGTCCCTCTGGTACCCAACTCAAGTTGGGTACCCAAAGAAAACTCAGAGAGGGGAAGTTGGATAGTTGGTTTTCCGACTAAGCCACAGATAGGAAAGGAAATTAATTTCAACGAAGGGGGAAAGTGACCACCACTTTGTTTTCTTCTGATTTAAAAGCACAATCACAGGAAAAAAAGTCATTTTCTATTGCAGTGTTTTGAAGCCATTCTTACCGTAGTCTGAGGTGTCTTAGATCGTCCTTAGTGATGTCATTAAGAATGTCAGATAGCGTATAGCCCTCTTCAACAATCTGAAACAAATATCAAATACAGAAGAGTTAAGCTGCTTTGTAATAATGGCATAGGAATGTTCTTTTATTTATAAATTTACCTTTTCTATTGTACTCGCATCTGCTCCTTGCAGTTGTAACCAGTCTATGAGCTCTTGATCAGTTTTCTGCCCCTGAGACCCAGGAGGGGATGCTGGGTTCTCTGTAGTATCTGCAATGATGAGAAATTTGTTTTGTTGTATATTATTGTTTAACAGTAAAACTCTTCAAAAGTAATAAGTTGGATGAAATAAACTATTACACACAACATAAGCGTGATTTGAAAGGAGATGACTTAAACCTGTCTGAGCTGCTCTAATCCACAGTCCATAGTTCCTGGATTCGCTTTGCAGAGATTAAAGGGACTACAGTTAAGGGTAATGTTACTTACTTGGGAATTTGATACACTTTATGTCTACCACTTTAAATGCTTATTCCAGTCTCTAAAATGCCTTTTATAAGGAATCCCATCCTTAACTGCACTGGAAATCAAATGAGGACATGGAATTCAGTACTGAGATTTTGTGTCCACGCTTATCCATCCCACATTCCAAGAGGTGGCTGGCTGCAGCTCTTTTGTAAGTGGCATGAAATGAATTAGGTTTACTGAGGTTTCATTTCTGCAGTCAGTCACACTTTTTAGGTATGCAGTGCTGTAAACTTTGATGAGCAGTCATGTAACCATCCAGATGACAAATTTCCATCACCCCCAGAAGTTTTTGCAGCCTTTTACAATCCAGTGCCCTCCCCCCCATTCTGACGCTTTCTGTCCCTCAAGTTTTGCCTGCTACTATTACATCAGTATTCTGTATCGAGGGACTCAGAGTGTCTAGCTTTTTGAATCAGCCTTCACTGAGCCAAATACATCCACATTTTTGAATGTACCAGTGGTTTTCTATTACCGAGGAGTATTCCAGAATATACTGGAGTACTTACTGCTTTACTAGAGAGTTAACTGACTGTGGCAAGGCTGACCAGAACATTAGCCAGATTTTAGGTGGTCTCACAAGTTAGAGCAAGTGGAAAATTACTCACCATTAGATTTGAATTGTAACTGAAGATGATACAATTCTTGAGTTTTCTGCTCTAGGGTTTGCCGTAGAAGATCCTGGTACTCTCTTTCTTTCCGAACTAGGTGTTCCAAAAGTCTGGTTAAGAAAAAAAAAATGCCATTATCCAGAGAGTCTAACACCATTCAGTTAACTCAAACACTGGCTGAACCTCAGAGATTGGCGGGGGTGGGGGGTGGGAATCACACAATCCCAACAGTCTGGTTTCTGCCTATACCTGGGCGCCTCCCTCGTGTTTCCTCCCTTGAAAACAAAGACCAGCACTCAGGGCATGGGTGTATTTTGCCTCAAAATGTATCATGAATCAGAAGATAACCTGAGGGTGATCAGTAAACTCAGCCAGGAGGAGCTGGTGATGACAGCTTGTCTCCCTGAGTCTCATCGAGTTGCTGAAAGGAGCTCTCGGGCTCTTTCCTCCTCAGAGGAGGAAGCCAAGGAGCTGGCAGCCCTGCTTCTGACGGACACTGGCGGAGAGCGGCAGAAAGATGAGCTCAAGCAGGAGTAGCACAACTGCGAACATGTGCGGAGCCCAGGACCGCGCTAACTGCTTCACGGGCGCTGGCCTCACACGCTCGGGCCAGACCAGGCACCCGCAGGCGCCACCACTCCGGGCAAGAGGTGCCGGGGCGGGAGGGCGCGGCTGTTGGTCCTCCTGCTGACCCAGAAGGCAGCCGAGGGACTGTCAACCGTGCACAGGAAGAACCACCGAGCCCACAGGTAACGGTTTATACATCTGGTGATTAATATATTTTCCGGTAGGGTTTATAAAGAAGAGCTAAGTATCACAACTTCCACATTTGTCATATTTTAAAAGCTTTCAAATTCCCCCCCCCCCCATCTTTTAATTAAAACTGTGGGTCTTTCAGAAATTTAAAAACACTCTAGGTCTCTCTGAAAAGAAACGATTAGATCTGCCTAAGGTCCTATTTCCGAGATTGCCAGGGTGTACACAAGCCTTCTTTCACGTTACGGACACCTGGCCCCACAGCTCTGCCGTTATTAATCGGCAGCCCCAGTGGTCATGTGGCAGCACAGCAGCATTTGGAACCCGTACCAACTAGTTTGCTCTGTGTGTGGGTTGTATTTTTTGTAAGTCCACTGATGATGTGATTACCCAGCGCAAATTATCATCGTTTTAATTCATTTAACAAGTATTTTAGAACACCTGTGTGCCAGGAAGTGAATTAAACAGACCAGCTCTCTTGGGGGGACCTCAACGACGCCAGGGTGCCCTGGCTGGGAAGGCAGTGCGCGAGTGCCTACCGGGGAATTGTGATAAGTCAGAAGGAAGAGTGTCATGGGGGAGGGCACACTGACACAGGGTCAGGGTCAGAGGCTACATGTCCATCAGATGAAGGGCCAACCAACCCCTGGCTTGGCTACTGACATAGGGACAGGCTGCAGCTGCGCACTGCTGAGCCTGCCGGACCCGCAGGCCGCGCCAGGAGCCTCGTCTTGGTGAAAAGACAGAAAAAGAACTCCCAAGACGCTGCAGCCTTAGCATGGCTGACTGCTGTGTGGCCGGTAGCAAGGCGTCAGACCTCTCTGATTGCTACCGTTAAAGAAAGGGAGGCATTCTCCCCCAGGTGAAGCTGAGAACACCTCCTCGTCCACCTCCTTGGTGAAGATACTCTTCTGAGACCTGGGACGGTCACTCAGCAAGTGCACGGATTCCCTTACTGGCCCCGGTCATCGTCCCACCCCTGCCCACCTGCTGGTCTCCTGTCGGAGCTCGCCCAGCTGGAGGCTCAGGTGCTGGTGGTGGAGCTGCTGGGGCTGGGCCTCGGGGGCAGCCGCCGCACGGGGGCCGCTCCCTCCGCACGCCTCATGCGCGTCACTGCCAGGCACATCTGCTGGGGGACAGTCCTCTTCTACCTCGTCCGTGTCCTTGTCCACCCCTTCGGTCTCCGACGTGGGCTCAAAGTGGGCTCGGAGCTCTGCCAAAGCATGGAAGAAAGGACCACAGTTAGGCAAGGCCAGGGCTTAGTGTCGCTTACGTCCAGCACCAGCACACGAGACTGCTCGGAGGCCAGCCCAGCCGTGGCGACGCTCCATCGGGGGCTGCTGATGTCACCAATGGGGAAGAGACTATTTTACTCCATTCTCTGCAGTGAAACGATGATCACCCCCAGTTTACAGATGACAAAACAGAGGCTGAATGTTAAATCACTTAGCCAAGGACACTTTTAACAAGGTACAACCAGGCTTCCAACCTGGCCTGGGTTCTTTTTACTAAAGAAAGGTGCCTGCTTGCAGTGGGGCGTAATGAAGTGCTGGGGTCTAACAAGCTCCTCGGCCACGCTCAACCTGGGCAGAAGCCGCCACGACAGGGAGGGAGCAAAGTCAAGAGAGCAAGTGGCAATGTCAGCAGAAGCTGCCCGGAGCCCCCTTCCCAGGATGAAGTCACCACCGGAGAGTGAACCTGGGTATTAAGCTGCTCTGACATTTCATAAATGAGTACGGAAGCCTAAGATTTCTAGAGCTACCACGGGAGGGGACAGGAGATGGCGTTACCGACTCGAGCCTGCTCCATGCGGGCTCCTTGGTTAGGCCGAGAGGCCACATAAGTACAGCTGCAGAAGTTCTTAGCATTTACTGAATTGCAGGGCAGTACGTAGCCCAGATGGGAAAGAGAAAACGGGCGTCGAGTGCAGAGGATACTTGTGATCTCTTCCATGGCCTGAGCCTGACCTTGACCGAACAGGTGGCACTTACCCGGGATGAGAATGGTGACCGCGGCCTGCACTGCTCGACGGATGATGTTGTCCATCGCAAACATCCAGTGGGGCCTAATTAAGTGGTTCCTCAAAATTTTATTTACCTACAAATCACAAAAATGCAGATTTCTGGTCCATTGTACTTTTAAGAAGGAAGAGTTCTTACTCATTCTAGTTTACTTCTGCTCTGAGATAAAATGTCAGCCACGCTGCTCTGTGTTTCTACCTGACTTGTTTCTTCCGGACGGAGCGTTCCTGCCAGCTGCCCCCGAATCAGGCTGGGTCTAGGGGACAGGAAGGGATTGGATCTCCCACACCAGGCCTCTTCACTGTTTATTGTAGGAGCATTTACTGAGCACCTGTGAAAGGTCAGGCTCTTCATCGGGAGCCTGGGACACAAAGCTGGACCAGACATGGTTGCAGGCCTGCAGCAACTCACATCTGTTTGCACAGACACATAAGCCTCAGCCCCAAACCTCAGCCGGCAGATGCCACCTGTTCCCGAGTCCTGTAAGTCCTATACTCCTGCTCTGAGCGGCCAAAAACTATCAGCCCGCTCACCTGTACTTGCATATTCTGTGTGTAGAAGGAACTCCTAAAACATGGGATTTAGGTGTAAGCAGCTTAGAAGAAACAGGGACTTTGGGAGATGGTAAATGAACTCCTTGGTCCTGGCTTTGAGCTACTTCAGTGGGCTTCCTGCCTTCTAGCATGTTCTCTAGGACCAGACAGAAAACTTACAGCATCCTGAAATCCAAACAGTACCAGGTGAATCTGATTGATCGACGAGCTGTCAAAGTCCAGGTCCACCTTTAGCTTTGATATTGTGGATGCCATCACTCTGTGCTCCGGGGAGCGGATGAAGTCCCTCAGGATCCCAATTATTTGCTTGATGTGGCCGACTGAGAGATGCAAGTCTTCCGAACTCTGATCACCGCCCCACCCCCCACCAAAATCACTTTCATTGAGTAAGTCAGAGAGGGAGGGGAAATTCCACAAGTAGTATGTGGACACCCCACGTGAGAAAGGGTCTGTTTCTGGAATTCCTTCCCTATTTTTTGTTAGGTGTCCCCTCTCCTCCCTGGGCTACACACACACACACACACACACACACACACACACACACACACACACACAACTAAACCCCTCTGGGAATGGTTCCGCCCTCCTGTTGAACCCCGTGTAACTGCCCCGCCCCGGCGCACCCTGCCCCCCCTTGTTAGAAGGCCTAGTTCATAGTAGGGCAAGTGGCCTCTTCCTAAAAAGACCTTCCCGCTTCCAAAATAAGTTAAAATGCAGATCTTCTTATCCATAACCTTTCTCCCTAAAGTGGCTGCTCTCCCAGCTTCTGAGGGCAACTCTGTGTGTCCTGCAGCTGGGGTTTCAAAACGGGGGATTCACATGAGTCAAGGGCAAAGTAAGGCTGGGAGCCCCTGAGCTTCGTGCCGCCTTTGGCTTGTTTTCCACCAGGGGGCAGCACCACTCCATCAATGCCTGGGTTCACCGCAGTGTTCCGCAAATTCAGGCTTCAGGGGAGTTTTTTTTTTTTTTTTTCCTTTGTATTTTCTTTTGTCTTGTTGGAAGAGGGAAGGACGTTGAGAAATACTTATGGTGATTACCGTAACTGTGCAAATGTTCCAGGGTAGCAGGAGCCTCGGTCCCGTTTGGACCCGTTCAGGGACCTGGACCCGGGCCGAGGGGGCAGGATTAGCAGCTCCCCCGACCTGGCCCTACCTGGGCCACGCACTCCTGCAGGTTGGAAGCCACCTGGTTCTGCTCCTCCCAGAGGATTTTGTACAGGATGGCACGGCGCTCACTGTCCTTGCGCAGCAGGAAGAGGCCTGGGTCCCTGTCCTCTGGGGACGAGGCTGCGCTCTCATCCGGAACACTGCGGACAAACACAAGCGACAATCCCCACGCGTCCCAGAACGAAGTCTCTATGCTTGGCCGCCACGGGGGAGGGGCTAAGCGGTGACTACCGCCGCAGTCCGCACCCTCAAGGTGAAACCGCAGATAGAAGAGAGATGCAGTGCTTTTTCTAACCCCAGGAGCACCAGTGTTGGGAGAGGGAGGAAGAAGGTGGGGTGGGGGGGGGAAGGGGGAGAGACTAAGGGAACAATTGAGGGGACGATGGGAGGGGTAGAGGAGATAGGAGAGAAGGGGAAGTGAGGGCAGGAAGGGAGGAGGAGGAGGGAGGAGGGAGGGCGGTAAGTGACTGCAGTGAACCTGCAGCTTGCTGCCTTCCTGGCCTGCAGTGCGCCGTTGGCCTGTGACAGCACAGAAAGCAAGCAAAAGCCCTTGGTGGTCTGGTTTTGACCTGGAGGTATTTGGCTCCCGGTAACCCAGGCACCTCACAGGCCCACAGTGGAGGGAAGGGGTGGGCCGTACCTGAGCAGGTGGCTGAGCCTGTGCTTGGGTGCCCGGGCCTTCTCGAAGAACGTATCCAGCTGGGCATCGGAGTCTGGGGACACAGAGCCGTGCTCACTGCTGCTGCTGCCCATGGGCTCCCCAGACGTGGGCAGGGCTAGGGCGGTGCCCCGGGTACTCTCTGTGTGGGGGCGGACAGGGAGGGGGGGAGTTTCAGCCCCTCAGGCCGGGTGACCCACACAGGGGCCTGCTACGTCCAGTCACCCAGGGGGCCCTGAAATGTAGGTTCCGCTTCAGCAGGTCGGAGATGGGCACACTACGGCGTTTCTAAGCAGCCCACAGGAAATGCTGACACAGCTATAGCCCCACGGGGAGCGAGACGCTGAGCCTCTCTGTCCTGGCTTTGGACTCCATCCACACCAGGAGAAAAACAAATGGCTTCCTTTTCAGAGGCCACTTTTATGCCACTGCAGGGTAGGACTCACTGCCCCAGAAGGGGTCACTTGGCTTCCGTGGCCTGTGGGACAGCTGCTGCAGGCAAAGTCCCCGATGTGCCCCTTAATCAAGGTCAGGAGCAGCACAGGGGGAAAGGCCAGGCTCTGCACGCAGGGGAACCCCGAAACCCCAGCCAGGGCACCTCTGGCTGCCCTCATCGGCACAACCCCACAGGAAAGACTCTAACAAGGGGGTGTACCGCTGTCACCTGCTGGGCTCCCTGCGCCTGTCAGGAAATCAAGGACCATTTGCTGGCTGGGGTTTGACAGCTCCCACACCAGCTGCACCCACCCCTGCCACACTTCACAGCACCAGGCGCCGTGCGGGAGGCTCAGTGCTCTCAGTGACAGAGGAGCCCGGACATCACCGTGCCCAGGGCGGCCCCCCAGCTGTCCAGGTACACCTCACCTGCCGGCTTGAAAGCAATTCGGTTCTTCTTGCCCTTGTTCACCTGCCTTAAGAAACCCTCTCTGAGCAGCTCGCCAGCAGTGGCACGTTTGTGGGGGTCAGGCTCAAAACAGGATAAAATGAAGGCTCTGGCATCCATTGAAAGGCCTTCTGGAATCTCCGGGTGGATCTTAAACATCCCCACCTGCATTTAAGGGAGAGGTGACCGATGTGACTGTGAGGCCTCAGGCACACCCAGGTATACAAGCCTTCAGTACAAAGCTCCTACCCTGGCATCTTTGAGGGGCCGGTGGAGGAGACTGTCCTCAGTCACTTGCCCGGCTTGCCTCCCGGGACTTGCCTTTGCCCAGCAGGTCACAGGGAAAGTGGTATCAGAGGAGTTTCCACGGACGGGGGCTCCGGAGTTTGGGATTGGAGGCGGGGAGCAGGGAGTTACTCATTGCAGGGCCCAAGGTTTCGGCTTAATAAAGTGAACGCACCGCAAGCTCTGTGTACAACGCCGTACCTGGACTCAGCAGTTTGGAGCATGCGCTTTCAAGTCTGTTAAGGGCGCACAGCTCACGTTAACTGTTCTTACCACAATAAAACACACATTTTTAAGTTGAGTTTTAGATTTTGAGAATGTTAAATAACGCTGGATGGAATATAACCCCCAAGATGTGAAACGCAGGACACGTGACGGGGGCGCCCCTCACCTGAGGGGCAGGGAGGGAAGGGCACTAGGGGGCCAGAGACAGAAATTCAGAAGAACCCCAAGAAGAAAGGAATGGCTTGCCTCCAGACTCCCAGGAAGCAGAGAGCAAATGTGGGCAGCACGCTGGCCCCAGGCCGATACCTTCACTCCAGGGTCCCTGTATTAGTCCACTGGGGGTCTGTCACCAAGTACCACAAACTCGGTGCCTTCACACTATGGAAATCTGTTTCCTCACAGTTTTGGAGACTGGAAGTCTAAGATCAAGGTGCTGACAGGGCCTCACTCGCTCTGAAACCTCCAGCAGCCCCTTCCTCGCCTCTTCCAGCTTCCGGTGGTGGCGGCTCGTAGACACGTCACCCTCACCCTGGCCTTCACGTGGTGCCGTGTCTCTTCACAGCATCAGCACTCAGGCCCTGAGGTTTTTGTCAGCACCGGCTACTGCCTGTCATCCCGAGGCCCGTGACGAAGCTACAGGTAAGATCTTCAAAAATTGCGGCTGGCTCCATCACGGATCCGCACTAAGGATGGGGAAGGTCGCTGCTGTCCCCCAGTCCTGCTGTCCAGGGCCTTGCTGAGACGGTGGGTGCCAGAACATACTTGCTGACTTGAGGTCTTGGCCTTGCAGCTGCCTGACAGCGGCTGGGAGGGTGGGAAGCGCTGAGAACCTTCTGCAGGGGCCTGCACTCAGCTCATGGGCAGAAACCTGCACTCACGCCTTCTAGTTGTATCTGCCCAAGAGTGAGCTGGAGTGTCTGGCAGAGATGCCGGCAGCAAGGCTGCGGGGCAGACAGGCCGAGAGGCCACCACACCTGGCAGAGAAGCAGGAAGCAAGGCCTCTGGACTCTGTTCTACTGGGCTGCTTTGGTGTGCTGGGGCCTTTCTGGCCACTAGCAGCGAACCTGCTCTCTGCCTTCTTAGCCCTGAAGTGAACAGAAATACTCCATCCACAGCCTCTCTTCAATTTCTATGAGTGTACAAAGAGCCAGAAGCCGCAGACCTGACCGACCTGAGACACGTGGGGCTGTCCTGGCGTCAGCTTCCCCAGGGGGCAAACATGTCCCTTCCCAAGGGAGCAGGCCCGGGGAGGGGGGGAATCTCCGCCCACAGTGGCCAGTCAGTCCTAAGTGGGCCTCAACACATGAGTGCCCTGCCTGCCAGCTCTGGGAGGGCTTTTAGAATGACAAAGTACATACCGTCTGCTACCCAAAATCCCACCTCTTCAAAACCCAGTTAGAAACCTGCCCTCCAAGACACAGACTCATGAGGCCTTTGAGCCTTGCCCAGTGTAAGGGCAAACACACATTCTTAAAAAGAGGTTTCATCCTCCCTGGTGAAAATAAGGGGAGACCCTGCTTTTCTTAGAGTACTTACTTTAGAAAACGTGTAATTCCAAATTCTTGATCTCTCTGAGTTGCATGTGAATCTTTTTAAAAGGTGAATAAACCTCTTGCCAAGAATGTCTTTCTCAAGGACCTGGGGCCAACTCCTGGAAATGTCAACATCAAGGAGCAGACATCCGCATCTCCCAGTTTCTACAGGAAGGGAAAAGCCTAACTAAAGTAGTGTCTTGCTCCAAAACTACCTTTTTTTTTTCTTCAAAGATTTTATTTATTTGTCACAGAGACAGAGAACCCGTGCATGCGCAAAGGGGGAGGGGCGGAGGGAGAAGCAGACTCCCTGGTGAGCAAGGAGCTGGATGTGGGACTCGATCCCAGCACCCTGGGATCACAACCTGAGCCGAAGGCAGACGCTTAATCGACTGAACCACCCAGGCATCCCCAAAAACTACTCCCTGTCTTAAAGAATGGAGAAGTTTATTTTTCCTTTGGGTAAAGCCAATTAGCTAATGCAAATGGTCATCTCAATCACCAGGTGCCCCCGGACACACTAGTGTGACCCGTGGTGCTCGCCAGTCCCCGCACGGGAGGACTAGTCATCATTTCCTTTGACAACACGGGTGTAAAGGGTGGCACTGCTGGGCTCGAGAGAAGGACATGTTTCTTCTGTCTTTACAATCACTTAGTGGATGGCCCATGACAGGCACCCATTCTGATGTAATGCTTATTCAATGATAAAACTGTTTTCTTTTCTACCTTCGTGGAGAGGTTTCCAGAGTGGCGGGAGATTTTCTTTTGGCCTATTACTTCCCCAACACCAGCAACCTCAATCAGCAAACATGTCTTACTTTGAACATCGCTGCCTGCGGTTCGCCGAGCTCGTGGAACGGAGGTCTGCTGGTGGCCATCTCGATGATGGTGCAGCCCAGGGACCAGATATCCGCCGGGGCACCGTACCCGCGAGGTCCCTGGTCGATAATCTCAGGTGCCATGTACTGCAGAGTGCCTATGGGGGGGGGAAATTGTGGGCATCCTATTGCTCAAAAATCTAAGTGAACCATTAGTAAATGAGTGTGTGAACTTTAACCCTCTCATTAATGACCGATGGAGCCTGTTCTCAGGCATAAATGATGTGGTCGCATCCTTTCTCTGATCAGAGACACACAATGCGCCTTCCTTTGATACTAGTCACGTCGAGAGAAGATTGCTCAGCTCCTCGGATGAATGGGCCCCAATCTAATCCAATAAGCACACAGTAGGGCGCAGCCGATGTGGGGAAACAGTGCCTGACCTTGAGGAGCTGCCTAGTGGCGGAGACAGACAAGAGGGTGATGGTGGGCGAACGGAGCAGGCGCTAGAACAGTGGGGTCCGAGAACGCGTGTGGAAACCGTGCTTGGCTCCGCCTGCTTCCAGTCGGGAAAAGCTCTGTCTGGATCAGCTTGGTTTTCTGAGAGGTACATGCCAAGACAGGATCAGACATACGAGAGATTTACTGGGGAGAAGTATATGAAGGATAAAGGGGGAAGGAGCAGGATGGGCAGGGGGAGTGGTCGACCTCAGTGCCAACGGGACACGTGGGAAAGGAGGGGGGAACAAAGAAGTGGGGGGGAAAGGAGAGGGGGAACGAAGAAGTGGGGGGAAAGGAGGGGGAAAGAAGTGGGAAAGGAGAGGGGGAACGAAGAAGTGGGGGGAGAGGAGAGGGGAACAAAGAAGTGGGGAGGCAGTCTCAGAACAGCAGCTCAGAGACAGTTCGGTCAGGCCACTGGGGAGTCCCTGACCAAAAGCTGCCCACTGGAGGAGTCCCACGTTGTTCTGGTACCTCCACCGTGCTCTGTCATTGGCCAGGAGCAAGCAGGGCAAAGCATGGCCCTGCCGTGAACATGGAGGTAAATCCATGAAAGGCGGCACATGGTGTCTTGCCGGGAAGGTCAAAGAGGTGGACAAAGCGATGGGAGGATTCCCAGGCCAAGGGAAGAGCCTGAGCAGAGGCACAAGGGTGTGAAGTACAGAGCGAGTTCCCGGAACCACAAGTGAAGTCTGACCACAGGGCAGGGAGTTAAGAATTAAAAATTAAGGAGGCAGTGGCCTGGGAACAGCCCGAAGGGCAAACAGGATATAATGAAGGCTCTGGCTTTGGACTTTCTCCTGTGGGTCGCAAGCCAACAGAGGTGGCTACAGGGAAGGTGGCGATCGGACAGAGCGCTGGAAGGAGAAAGGATTGCAGAGATGGGGGTAGGGAGGTCAATCAGGGCTCTGGGAGGGAAATCGTAGGTTTTTCTTGAAACTAAGGCTGAGGAAAGCAACAGACACTATATGCTGGCGAAGTGGTTTATAACAAACAGCAAACTTGCAGAGGACACAGGCCAAGGCGTGAACAGAGAACACTGATGCCCACAGAAATTCAAGTGCCTGTCTCAAGATCATGCAACCAAAGCAGGTTTCCAGAATCTTAATCAATGAAAACAAAGGGCTTGTTGGTTAAAAAAAAAAAAAAATTGGGGAAGCTACCTACTACATCTTCCCCTTGAAGATCCAATATCTTTTAGCATTTTTCCTTCCAATGACCATTTGGAAAAGCTCTGACCCACAGATTTTTTTTAAAAAAGATTTTATATATTTATTTATTTATTTTAGAGAAAGAGCGAGTGCACAAGTGCAGGGAGGGAGAGGGACAAGTGGACTCGATGCTAGCACAGAGCCCGACGCGGGGCTCAATCCCACGACCCTGAGATGGAGATCATAATCATAACCTAAGCCGAAACCAAGAGTCGGTCGCTTAACGGACTGAGCCTACCAGGTGCCTTCCACAGAATGTTCTGCAATAATGACAATGTTCTATGCAGTTCAGTATGGTACTCATTACCCACATGTAACTGTTGGGCCCTTGAAATGTGGCTGGTGAGACTGAAGAAAAGAATTTTAATTTCTTTTAATTTTTACAAAGTCAAACTAATTTAAGGTTCAATATAAACTGGGTTGGGTCTGTATGCTCAGCAGATCTGTAGGGCACCAATGATGGCTTTGGTTTTCAAAGCGGAAACCCTGGTAGGGAAGTGTTTGGCTGGCTGCACGGTTGGGCAAGACAGGCTCGCAGCACTTGCTGCATTGTTAGGAAACCCCAGAGCCCCAGGGACGGAACTTCCAGTGACACAACCTCCCTTCCCAGGCTTGTACTGCTGTGAACAGTGAAGGGAGAGGCCCTGGCAGACGATGTGCCTTCGAGCTAATCCGCAATCCATTAATCGAGGAAAGACTTGACGCGGTGCTGTTTATTAAGCTGTTACTGCTCTGCTCCGCTCTATGATGGGCACTCTGCAAACCACGGATCTGCTTTGCGGCAGCTCCCTGTTATGCTCGGTCGCTAGGGGCCGCTAGAGAGCCCGAGAGCGCCCCCGTGCGCGCGCACGCACACCTACTAGGAGGGAGGAAGGAGAGGTTACTGGCTCCCCAACAGCTGCTGCTGTTCCTCGGCGGGAGCTTCCCTTTGGACCCTCAGTTGGTTCCCGTAGCAGTGCTTGGCTCCAGTTTCTAGCTTTTCTGTGCCCTCAGTTTCAGAACAAACTTCATCTTGCCCTGCTGCCCGTTACCTGTTCCAGTCCAGTAACACCCTCCTGAAAGGTTCCAATTCTACCCTTCCTTGTGCTCCCCCCAAGCACTGGGGGGATAACTCAGTCCCAGTTAACAGTTTCTCTCTGGAAAAGTAAGTGGGGTGATTTTGATTTTCCTGCCTGGGTGCCAACTAACACAATCACTAAAAGTCATTTTTTTAAAGTTTATTTAAGTAATCTCTACACCCAATGTGGGGCTCGAACTAAGGACCCCAAGATCAAGAGTTGCATGCTTTTCCACCTGAGCCAGCCAGGCGCCCCTAAAAGTTAATTCTTAAAAGAGCAAGAGAATAAAGTTTTACAAAGTTATGCAACATAGAAAATATCACTAAACCGAACTGCAATGGTTTATTGACCCTGGTCAAACAACTGTCCACTTCAACACAACTGTTTCAAAACTGGGGAATAAGTCTGCTTAATGCTAAATTTGGAGATTTTCTCTGTATGGAAACATAGTGAACATCACCCTTTGTAAAGTAGGGACTTCACAATGACATCTATATTAGTTACTTGTTGCTATGTAATAAATTACCCCACATGTTAGCAGCTTAAAACAAGAGTTAGGGTCTCACACAGTTTCTACGAGTCGGAACCCAGGAACAGCTGGGTTGGGCAGATCCGGCCCAGAGTCTCTCATTAGGCTGTAGTCGAGTTATCAGCTGGGCTGTAGTCATCTGAAACCCAGAAAGGAGCTGGAGGGTCCACTTCCAAGCTCAGGTGGGGTTCGGAAAGAAGCTTTAGTTTCTCACCACATGGGATCTTCCAAAGGGCTGCTCAAGACATGGCTTCCCCCAGAGCAAGTGACCCAAGGACAGCAAGCAAGAAGGTGCCCCACTGTCTCTTCTGACCCTGCCTCCAGGTCACACACCGCAAGGCTGCCTTCATCTGCTCATTAGAAGTGAGTCACTAAGTGCAGCCCACATTCAAGGGGAGGGGATTACACAGGGCTGTGAATGGCAGGAGGTGGGGGCCCCTGGGGGACGTGCTCAAGCTAGAACTCAGGTCTTCCATCCGCACATCTGGAGCTATTCACCAGGACACTGACGACAGATGCAAGGAATCCGGCAGGAGCACAGGCGAAACAAAAGATGCCTGAACAAAAGTGGACTTGATGCAAGGATTTCCAAAGCCACAGTGCCACTCGTGCCCATGTAGCTGGAAGGTGGAGAGCAGTGAGAGAAAACGGGGCGCTCTGCTTCATTGACTACTGTATTCCTCGAAACACCACCCACTCACGGTAAACATCCAACAGAGACGGAGCCACACAACTATTTCAAAGAGTCAAGGGACTGTCCCCAAGTGGTGTGCATGTTATGGGTGTACATTGCTGCACCAAAATGGCTTCTGTCGAGAAACCAAGATCCTGGGGCCCTGCGTCGCGGGCCAGGGGTGGGGGGCAGGGTAGGCATCTGATTAATGCAGAAACGCTGGGAAACTTACTGGCCTTTATTCTGGCTCTAAAGGCGTCACATCCTTTCTAAACTGCATGTCCCCAAGAAGTGCCTACACACAGGTCACTCAGTTGGCCAGCCAGCCACGACTCTCAGGTAGCTACGCCCGAGCAGGAGTGCAGAGCTCAGAACACGGTGACGGGAGACCCGCAGGCACTGACACAGCCCCCTGGGGACATGAAATTGACTGGAGGCTTCTGGACAATTGCCCAAGCAGGATTTTTAAATTGCCAGCAAAAAAAAAAAATGCATGGCATAGGATGATAATTTAAAAGTTTTGAGTGGGGTGCCAAGATAAAAGCCAGACATCAAGGTACGAGGCAAGAGACTGACGACAGGTCCATGTTTCCAAGGGGGTCTCACACAACTGGTTACACACCTCACATGCAGGCCCCAGCCCAGGGGCCTTCCACCTAGATCAAGGGGTTAAAAAGGTGGAGAGAGGAGAGACTGGAGGTGGGAGGGTGTTGAAAGCTATTTCTTTAGACACTGCTGTGCCGGTGACTGGGAGGGCTACGCTCTCAATACAGGAGTTGGGGAAGGGCTGTGCCCAAAATGGGGACTAAGGCAACTCAACACTCACTCAGGACCGTCGCACTTGAAAGGAGGCCACATGCATAAGCATCATCTACAGGCCCTGGAAAATATTGAGCCTGAGCCCAAAGTTTCAAAATGTCCTATTAATGAAGTACAGAAAAGAGAAATAAGGTGCTTCCTGTGGCCCCAGGGGCCACTCTGGTTTCCCAGCCCAAAGATAGGCCTGGTAGGAGAGCACATCACTTTGTCTGGTTCCCATGAGAGGAAAAGCAGCTTAGAGCTGCAACCCATAGGGTCTGGGGCTATCATCATGCCCTCTTGACAGTGGGTGAAAGATGCATGATCCCTGGACACCAGATGTGGGACCCATTGTAAAAATAGTACTTTATCAGGGTGTGATCCTGGTGTTATGGGATCGAGCCCCGCATCAGGCTCCTCTGCTGGGAGCCTGCTTCTTCCTCTCCCACTCCCCCTGCTTGTGTTCCCTCTCTTGCTGGCTGTCTCTGTCAAATAAATAAATAAAATCTTTAAAAAAAATACAGCTTTAGGGTCTTTTTTTTTTTCTGAGGGAGAGAAAGAATGAATCTTAAGCAGGTGCCATGCCTGGTGCAGAGCTCCAAGCGGGGCTCAATCTCCGAGCGGGGTTCGATCTCACAACCCCGAGATCATGACCTGAGCTGAAATCGAGAGTCAGATGCTCAATCGACTGAGCCAACCCAGGCCCCTAGGGTCTTTTTAAAAGGAATCCTGCTCAAAGGCCATCTCCCATGGCCTGAATCCCTCAGGAGAAAAAAAAAATGGATGAGTGAATACAACGTGAGGGGTAAAAGTGGTGGGGGGCAGCGGGCAGTCAGCTAAAGGACAGGTCTCTGCCCAGGACGTGGGAGTTACATTCAGAGGGACCTGGCAGGAAAGTGTTCCCAGCTGGGGAGCAAAGAAGAAGGTGGGAGTCAGGGGAGAAAGGGTGAGACTCCGTGCTGACTTGCTGCTAGACCCGCCATGACAGGGGAAGAGCGCTGTCCATGGAATGAGGACCAGAGTGTTGACAAGGGTATTAGCAGGGCCCCTTTCAATCACCCAATTCAGACTGCTTCTCAAAGTGCCATTAAGACTTTCTCTCAGTTGTCTCAGGGTGGCTGGCAAAGACTCAGGAAAGGACTAGTGCCCTGGACAGGACGCAGAGGGCAGTGGGAGACAAAAAGATGACTTTTGGGGCGCCTGGGTGGCTCAGTCGGTTAAGCGTCTGCCTTCGGCTCAGGTTATGATCCCCTGGTCCTGGGATCGAGCCCCACATTGGGAGGGGGGGTGTCCCTGCTCAGTGGGGAGTCTGCTTCTCCCTCTCCCTCTGCCTGCTGCTCCCCCTGCTTGTGCTGTCAAATAAATAAATACAATCTTAAAAAAAATATATGAGATATCTTTTATGATTACAGCCTCTGAGTGTGACAGGTTCAACATGTTAGTTACCTACAGAAACTCGATTCTCTCAAAGGCTCCTGCCATCCCTAATAACCTGGGACTTTTTTTTTTTTTAAAAGATTTTATTTATTTATTCGACAGAGATAGAGACAGCCAGTGAGAGAAGGAACACAAGCAGGGGGTGGGAGAGGAAGAAGCAGGCTCATAGCAGAGGAGCCTGATGTGGGGCTCGATCCCATAACACTGGGATCACACCCTGAGCCGAAGGCAGACGCTCAACCGCTGTGCCACCCAGGCGCCCCAATAACCTGGGACTTCTAAGTGCAAATCGGTATTTATTTTATTAACAAATACTCCCATTGCACTTGCTGTGAGTTGGGTGCTGGTCAAAGCGCTTCACCGATATTAACCCATTTAATCCTCAGGAGCATCTCCATTTTATTTATGAAAAAACTATGTATGGCACAGAGACATGAAGTAACATGCCCAAAGTCACACAGACAGCAAGTGGATGAGCCAGAATTTGAACCAAGGATGTTCACAGCCATAGAGGAACAGAGTTCCTGTCCCAAGATCCAGTCCTAGGCAACTACCCGAGAGGGATGAAAACTTAGGTCTACACAAATGTTTGTCCTTGACCTTTCATAGCAGAATCGTTCACAACAGTCAAAAAGTGGAAATAATCTAAATGACCACTAAATGGTAGATGGATAAACAAAATATGGTCTATCCATACCATGGAATACCATTCAGCCAGAAGAGGAATGGAGTACTGATACATGGCACAGCATAGATGGACCTGGAACAGATTATGCAAAGTGACGGCAGCTGGACACATAGGACTACCTACTCTTCCATTTGTATGAAAGCTCCAGAGCAGGCAAATCTCTACAGAGAGTACATCAGTGGTCACCTGGGGCTGGGGTGGGGACGGGGAGGGACTACAAGGTGCACAGCGACCTTTTTGGAGTGATAGAAATGTTCAAAAATTGGGACTGTGGCAAAGGCTGCACAACTTGGAAAATTATGAGAAACCACTGGATCCTGCACTTCAAACAGGTGCATTTTATACCCAATAAAGCTGTTAAAACACAAACAAACAAACCCGAAGCAAAGAGGGCTGACCCTAGCCATCATGGCCCTTCCCCCCGCTTCTAGCTGGCTTACACCTACAGTGAAAACCCTTCAGAGGAACAGAGGAGGGGAGGGAGGGGAGGCTTCAGGGCCAGAAGTTGCCTTAGGCTCTGGCTCCCCTTCCAGGCTCTGAGAGCCTCCGGGCATTTGCATGGAAAAGCCCGGCCACATCCTCAGGCATCCAAGCAAGGGCTCCGCAGGAAGCAGCTGAGACTTCCCTACAGAGCTGCTCTGTGTTGCAAAGAGTAATGATATGCAGGGGAATTTCGTGCCCAAAATGAGACCCCTTCTTTATTATCCCCCAAACACCCCTGCATTATTTTGCAATGCAAAATGCATGCCTCCTCAAGCCAATTACTTGGGAAAATATGATATGCGATAATGGATTATACATGCATTTTCTTTGTGATTTTTTTCTTCTCCTTGGGGAAGCTAATTATGAGGTAAATTGTCAGGGGTTTTATGTTTTGAAATAACTCCTTGTCATATCAGAGACCCTCTTGCTACATACTGCCAAGCTAATTGGTGGCTTCCGAAGAGGAGGACATAAGTCATTTTCAATTAGGGTAATAAAAACCGTGCCCGTCATACATGCACACAGACTCACACACACATGTTGATACATGTATATTTACATCAGAAACAATAAATGAAAGTTCAGTACACTCTTTGTGAGATCCTGGTGGAGTGCTTGGTGTGATATTTTCCCATTTCAACGTGCACGTACCTCTGGTGTTAACAACAGAGCCGTCATTCCCGGGAAGCAGTTCTCTTTAGCTAGAGAATGTGTCTCCACCGTGGGCGTCCAGCGGCCGACATACAACAACCCTCTTGTTGAAGAGAAGTTTTTCAAAGCTGAGACATTATGCACTAAAGCCAAGGCCAAATCTGTCCCCTCCACAGCTCGGTGCCCCAGGGACAGAGAACAGTCATCCTTCTACACCGCTTACTTCTGAGCTATCATGGTCTAAGCAGTGTTTCTTAATTCCGTCAAGCAGGATCTCCGTGATCCCTCTTATTACACCTTAGGGGACCACAAACCTTTACTTTTTCAAAATCAGTACTTCTTCCCAGGAATCAATTCCTTTTAAGCAGGAATTTCAAAAAGCCACAGGTAGCTTTTCGAACCTCATTCGACTCCCTGGTCTTATAAACGGAAAGCTAACAGGTCATTTTGTTCCACTCTGAATCCAGTCCCTCTCAACGCTTCCATGAGTCCATCACTGACACATGGAGAAGATAATTCAAGCCCTCAACCCCACCTACAAGACCATACTCCCCAGACCAATCAGCTTCCCTTGGAAACATAACCCTATCAAAGCACGAGGTACCAGAACGAACTAAGGTAACAGGCTATTTTTATGACAGACCAGTAAAGCGCCCTCGCGAGTTGTCTGAGGACTACTGTGATTCAGAATTACCCACAACATTAACTTAAAAGAGATGCTGCTATTTCGCTGATTGGTGAGAGACCCTTAGAAAACCTCAAGGAGAGCACCACACCCACCCAACCTTTGAAGACAGCAATGACCATCATCATCCGAAGCTGTGGACCATACCCGGTTGGCTTCTGTCACGGACTGGCCACACTGCCCTGAGGCGCCCAGGGACCGTGACTCTAGGCGGCCGCCCGTGCCCAGCCCTGGCCCACTTACCAGCAAAGGTCTCGGTGCACGGATTCACTCCTGCAAGCCGTTTGGAGGTTCCGAAATCAGAGATCTTCACCACTCCACTGTAGGTATTTACCAGAACATTATCACCCTGTAGAAAAGGAAGAACATCAAATACTTTGGACCTTAAGACACGGTCCCAAGTCTCTAGCAAGCCTAGCCTTGGGACTCTGGGGGCAGCCACGCTCAGTTTCCTCCCAGACACCGCCAGCCAGCCAGCCAGCAGCTGGCATGGTCCCAGAGGCACCAACGAAGCCCCATTGGCAGAGACAAGCAAGTACCTTGATGTCTCTGTGCACGATCTGGTTTTCGTGGAGATACTTCAGGCCTTCCAGGATCTGCCTGGTGTAGAACTTGATGGTGGGCTCCTTCATCGGCCCCCATTTTGATCGCAGAAGAGCAGAAAGGCTTCCTGGAAATGGACACAGCAGAGAACTCATCAGCGTGATGAAGGTTCAATCGTAAGAGCCAGGGAGACCAAGCAAGGCGATGTTTCTCACCCCACATCAGCCATCACACCAACATCCCTGCCCCGTGCAGTCTTTCCCCCTCTGCTGCCGGCTCCCAGACGTGTAAGCCGTGCAGCCAGAGAAGGCACCGCAGAGGGAGGGTGAACGGAAGCCCGTTGTGACCTCTGAAATTCAGTGGGGCTCCCTTTGGCTTTATGAACTCTGTCATGCTGAACAAAGTCAGGAGGAGAGCACAATGATGCGCTCTGGCCTGGGGAGGGCCGGCCCCCTGCTGCAGATGCTGCCTCGGCCTGACACCTTACACAGTGCCTCAGTTTCTCCAGCTGTAAAAGGGGATGTGCGCATGTTTCTAATTCTGCTGTCATCCTTAAACCTCACCCTTGGAAAATCAATTAATGTGAACAGTGACTGACATATTTTCTGCTAGACTAGGAGAAACTTGAGAGAAGAAGAAATTGTATTTTATCCTTAATGTAACCTTCAAAATCTCGCCCTCTCAATATATGCAGTTAGGCTCTGGATAGAATAGTAGGCTCTTAATAGCTGCTGCTTAAAGCAATGAATGATTACAGATTTCTTCTTTTTTAAAAAAAGATTTATTAGTTTATCTTAGAACGAGCAAGTAAGCACAAGCTGGAGGGGCAGAGAGGGAGCGAGAATCCCAAGCAGACTCCACGCTGAGAGTGGAGCCCGATGCGGGGCTCAATCTCATGACCTGACCTGAAACCAAGAGATGGATGCTTAACCAAATGCGTCACCCAGACGCCACTGAATACAGATTTCTAACTGAAATTTTTGTGTTTGTATTCAGATCATAATTATCATTAATTTTATTATTTTGTAAAAAAATGAACATTTATGGAGCTCTTGCTCTCTGCCAGGCACCATTTGAAAAGCTTTACATACACTATCTCATTTGATCCATCCAACAACCCACTGAGCTAGGGTCCTTATTGCTCCAATAATTATTACAATGCCAATCATTGGAGTAATTATTATTACTCTGATTTTACAATTCACTTACTCAATCAGAAAACTGAGGGGGGGCACAGACGTAAAGAATTTGCCTGAGGTCCCACAGCTTGCAGGAGGAGGCCCAATTCAAGCTGGACACTCTGGCTGCAGAGCAGAGGAGCTCCCCTCCCCCATGACACTCCCTACCCTTGGGGGATTTTGTGGTTAAGGCAGTGGTTCTTGATTTCACAGTAAACATGTTATTCTGCAGGGTCATTTTTATTTTTTTTTATTTTTTTATTTTTTAAAGATTTTATTTATTTATTTGACAGAGAGAGAGAGACAGCCAGTGAGAGAGGGAACACAAGCGGGGGAGTGGGAGGAAGAAGCAGGCTCATAGTGGAAGAGCCTGATGTGGGGCTCGATCCCACAACGCTGGGATCATGCCCTGAGCTGAAGGCAGACGCTTACCCGCTGTGCCACCCAGGCGCCCCCTGCAGGGTCATTTTTAAAACCTCTGTCCCCTCATCTCCAAATTAGCTTTAAATTCCTAGATGTGAAGGCTTCAAGGCTGGAGACTCTGCTTTACTCATCTGTCTCCGGCGCTCAGCCCAGCACCCGGCCCTCGGCAGATCCTCCATGCATATTTGATGACCGAATTAAACCAGAAACAGACTATTTATGTGACATTGGAAAGTTGGTCTCCAACTCCTCTGAGAAGCAAATGTTCTCCCACATCTAAAAGGCCTGTACTTTTTAGATGGCAAGATGGATGGTGATGTTCTCATTACATTTTCATCAGTGGTTTTCAGCATGTGAGACGAGAATACCAGGGAGTACTCACCCCCAGGGACCTGCTCCATAAATATCTTTACGTAGCCGTGCTCGGACACAGAGCCCAGGTAGCGGACGATATTGCAGTGGTGGAGGTACTTGTGCAGCGCTATCTCCTCGTGCAGAGGCTGAGAGTACCTGGGAAGCAAAGCCAAGCCAGCGTCACCTGCCGGGTCCTTGGGGCTTGGGGTCCGCATGGCACTGCGCCAGTACCTGCCCTGCTGCTGGCCACCCCCTCCTTCTGGAAATGGTCTTTCCCTTGGCTCCCGGGAGAGTACACAGCTTCCCATATGTAAAATAGGGGACAGTAAGAGCAGCCACACAGGGCTGCCGAAAGCCGACGTGTGTCAAGTGTCTCAGGCACTCACTGGCGTGCCTGGTGTACGGGAGGCACTCAGTAAATGACTGCTCTGGTTAGGGTCTCAACTTTCCATGTATCCTCTGCCTCTCATGAAGAGCGGTGTTCTGGAAGGTTCTGTCTTCAGTTGCCTTCTACTCTCATTCCGCAAACTCACTACGCTATAGCAACAGCTACCTAACGGATATCCTGGGTCGGCGTCTGGTTTCTTTAGTCTATTCTCCCCTGGTTGCCATATTTCCTCTTCCTGAAACACACCTCATCAGATCACTTTTCATCAAGTCTACATAAAGACCACATTGCTTGACATGGCACAGGAAGAACTTCAAACTCAAGTCAGACTACACCTTTTGAAAATTTTGCCTCATCTNCTCATCAGATCACTTTTCATCAAGTCTACATAAAGACCATATTGCTTGACATGGCACAGGAAGAACTTCAAACTCAAGTCAGACTACACCTTTTGAAAATTTTGCCTCATCTTAAGAGCACCCCACCCCCATCCTACATTCAGGTCACAATGGATAATTTGTTGTGCTTTGAATACACTCTGTGCCTTAACAGCTCTATTCTTTCCTTAGCATAGAATGCTCTGGCCTCCTCTTTTCTGCCATATGAACTTCAGCTCATCCCTCAAAGACCAGTTCAAAGAGGATTTATCTTCTCAAACTTACCACAACTCACTCAGGAAAAGTGATTCCTTTCCTCTCTTCCACAAACATTCTGTGCACCCCCTCCCCCATTGTGGCACTCATCACTTTGACCCCCAGGCAAGGTATCTGCATTCCCTNGCTCTCTTCCACATTCTGTGCACCCCCTCCCCCATTGTGGCACTCATCACTTTGACCCCCAGGCAAGGTATCTGCATTCCCTACCAAACCAGGAGCACCCTGACATCAGGACAGCATCCTAGGCACCTCTTGGTCCCCAGGGCCAGCCCAGAATCTGGCTAAGAGAAGGTGCCCAACATCATAAGTTCAGCTATACACTTAGGGAATGGGACAAGAACAGACTCTAAGGTCCCCTCTGGCTCTAAAATTCCCAGAAAAACTATTGGCAACGAAAAGCTTAACTACTGCAACCAGCCAAAGGAGGTGGTACATGCCAGCAATCCCCCCCCCAAATACAACTCTACCACCTTATCTGGCATGAGCATAAGAGAAAGAATACCGGACAAGGAACTCAAGAGACTGGATCCCAGTCTTGTTTCCTTACATCCTTGAAGAAGTCATTTAATCTTTCCCAGCCTCAGAAGAAGCTAGAGGAGTTCATTTCAGGACTAGCCTTTTACCTCAAATAGCATAAATGAAAAGACAGACAAATGAACGAGTGAATCAATGAACGGATGAATGATGAAGGGTCTTAAAGCTGCTAGAAAGCACTTGTAACCCATCCCTAACAATTCACTGACACCAGGACGGAGGGCTGTCTGCATGTGTCCATCAGTGTCAACACTGAAGGCAACATGCAGATGTTGTCTGAATACACCTGTGGAGGCCGGAGCTATTTTTTTTTACGTGGTGGCCATTACTCTGGAGGTAGCTTCTCACAAAAACACTGGGCAGTCAACACTGCAACGTTCTTGTTTAGAATTGGGGGGGGGGTGAATTTAAAAAAGGAATAAATATTTATTAGACTCTAAAAAATATTGAATAAGTTACTAACAGTGGTGGTTTAAAAAAAATAGCCCCAGGGGCGCCTGGGTGGCACAGCGGTTAAGCGTCTGCCTTCGGCTCAGGGCGTGATCCCGGCGTTATGGGATCGAGCCCCACATCAGGCTCCTCCACTATGAGCCTGCTTCTTCCTCTCCCACTCCCCCTGCTTGTGTTCCCTCTCTCGCTGGCTGTCTCCATCTCTGTCGAATAAATAAATAAAATCTTTAAAAAAAATAGCCCCAAATGTAGGAGGGTGAGGTTAAAGGGCAAGGAATAAAAAAAAAAGTCTGTATTGCAAAAAGCTAATTTTCTTTTCGCCACATTTAATTTTCTGTAATGATATATCTGAATAAATCATAGCCCTTTAAAACTGTTACATTATGAAGTAAAGCACCGAGTCACATTTTAAAAAAATTTGCCAACATCTATCTATGTAAAAATGTACAACTTTAGACCTAGTGGATGAGTGGAAATAAAACCACAGTTTTCTTTTAAAATATGACTCTTGGCAATCCACATGCCTCCAAGTAAAGTTGTTCCGTTTTCTTCATCTATTTATAACACGCAAAGAACAAAAGCAAATCACTGTTGTAACAAGAGAATGTTACATTTTTGGACGACATGATGCCTTCATTCTTGAGTCCCCTGCGCCGTCAGTGATGGGCACGGGGTTTGGGTGTGGAGGTGGCACCTGAGAACGAGGAAGGCCCACCCAGACTTGCCTGCTGTCTCTCTCCGGGATTTCCTTGATGGCTATTCGCACTTGGTTGCTCAGGTCTCTTCCAGCATACACGATCCCATATGTGCCTTTCCCCAGCACGACCCTATCGCCGTTTGCATCGTGGTCATACTCATACTGAAGAAGGCAAAGCAACAGGATCAAAAAGCATACAACTTGTGGTGGAGCCCCATTAGAGCCTAAACGTTGTCCTGCAATTTTTTATTTATAAATAATGTTACTTGAGTACCAGGCAGGTCGCATTTCTTAGGTTATGTAATTTTCACTAAGTAATTACTTTCAAAGGGTAGAATTCTCAGTTACTCATATATTCACAACATGATTTTATGAGATGGAATCCAAAAAATTTAAAAATACAGCTCATATGTAACTCAGTGGGCTCAGCTCTTGGAGATTTTGTCCCACTTTAATGCTGCAATTTACAGCGTAAAGGCTTCTAAGCCATGTCCAGCACCCCAAAGAGCTGCCGTCCTGCATGATCCTTCATTAGCTTCTCAGGAAACCAACCTCTTTCTGTAGCCCAGAGAAGAACTGAAGGTCAATAAAATGCTCTTAATACAAAGCACACATGCAGGGCTTCCCCCTTTGAGATGGACAGATCTAACGTCAAACGCACTGCACACGTTCCACCTGGAATCGCCGTTGCTATTCTGTTCCCCTAACCTCATTATCAAAAGTTGCTGTACAGGGGCGCCTGGGTGGCACAGCGGTTAAGCGTCTGCCTTCGGCTCAGGGCGTGATCCCGATGTTATGNGCCGTTGCTATTCTGTTCCCCTAACCTCATTATCAAAAGTTGCTGTACAGCTGCATTCTAGTTGGTTCTTCTCAAGAACGAAAACAAATATAACTCTAGGCTGAGCAATTCTTGCGTCTGTTGTTTTCTGTGCTCCACTGTGCCTACTTGCAGAAGTGCACAGAACGNATGTTCCCTCTCTCACTGGCTGTCTGTATCTCTGTCGAATAAATAAAAATAAAATCTTTAAAAAAAAAAAAGGTTGCTGTACAGCTGCATTCTAGTTGGTTCTTCTCAAGAACGAAAACAAATATAACTCTAGGCTGAGCAATTCTTGCGTCTGTTGTTTTCTGTGCTCCACTGTGCCTACTTGCAGAAGTGCACAGAACGTGTGTTGGTCCCTTCCAACGTGCTTCGAAGGATACCCATGACAGTTAAGATCACGAACAGGCCCCCGTCACGTCTGATTTAACCAGGTGTCAGCCTGCTCCATACGAGGCTTCCATCTCACACCTTTCTTGGCCCCTCATCTGTTACCTTCAAAGTGCATCGCTCAGTTCATTTCCACCACAAACTCTGATTCTAAACTAAGAACTCAAGTACCTGAGTCAATTATTAAAATGATTTTTTTTGATATTTTCTGAAAGAAAGCTCAAAGAATGAATTTCAAACTACCTTGACCGTAAAAATCTCATTAAATTGTCATCAATGGGAGGATCCAAATTAGTGGCCAATCTCAATGGCTGTATGAAGACACACAGGTGTAATGGTGTAATAACTGGACTCGAGCTGCACTGTCCACAAGAGCTTGGGATTCTCACACCTGCCACACTGGCTATTATCAAAAAGGTAAAAAGTCAGTGGTGGCAAGGATGTGGAGAAAAAGGAACCCTCGTGCACTGGTGGTGGGAATGCAAACTGGTGCAGCCACTCTGGAAAAGAGTATGGAGGGTCCTCAGTAAGTTAAAAATAGAGCTACCCTACGATCCAGCAATTCCAATGCCGGGTATTTACCCAAAGAAAATGAAAACACCAATTCAAAGAGATACATACACCCCTATGTTCACTGCAGCATTATTTACAACAGCCAAGATATGGAAGCAACCCAAGTGTCTATCCACAGATGAATGGGTACCACGAGCTGGCCAATTATTTCTCTTGTAGGCTCACAAACATTATTAATTAGCTGAGAAAAAACTTCTATATGTTGTACACAAAAGAAAATTTTATTTCAGTCCTCGCCAAATTTTTCTTAAATATTCTGGCTGAGAAGATACCAAAGTAATGAGGTTCTTCTATAGAGAACTCCAAAAGTCACGGATAGTGATGGCTAGCTTGCTCGTAAAAGAGTTTGTTTTTTTTTTTTTTTTACTGTGTATCTTTGTTTTCAGTGCCCATATAAGTCTTTGCGCTTTTGCTATACACATATGTTTACTTTTATACGCTTTTCCTTCTGTTTCACAAAGTCGGGGAAATCGTGTGCTTCCCGAGGGCACGGTGCTTGTCCTGCTGTCACGCCTCAGTGCGTGCACGGTGCTGGTCACGGCAGAAGCCTCCCGGCTGCTGTGTGAACTGAACAAATGGGTGTTTCCACCTGGCTTTGAGCCACCATCTCCTGGGGGCAGGTTCTTGTGCAAGTTCACCCCCCCCACCCCGTCACCAGGCTCTACAGCTCCGCCCTGGTGGCTCCCAGCGGCTGGGGCCAGAGCATCTCTGGGCCCCGGGAAGCCAGCAGCGCACACGGCCCGGCAGTACAGGATGGAGACTCTTCTCCAAGTCTCAGAACTCCGATCCAGGCCTTGAGATGAGGTCACGTGAGGCTGCTCCAGAGTCCATGCTCCTTCCCCCTCCCCACACTGACAGGAGCTGCTCTCCTGGCAAGTGTCAGGACCTGAGTGCTGGCATGTGGGCTGAGAGACCGGCCACAGGAGCAAGCCAGTGGCAGAGCTGGGGACAAGAGCCCCGTCCGCTCGCCGGCCATGGAAAATTTCAGGGGCAGAGATCACAGGTCATCAAAGCCTCTATCAGGACATGTGGTGTGATGGAGGGATGGGGGTCCCTCCAGGTGTGAGAGCACGCAGGGGGATAGGGGGCGGATGTCAGGATGTTTGGCACCGACACATTTCAGGAGTTTAGGTCATAAACCACGAGGGAATGGAAGAACCTCTGAAATCTGGTCAAGAAACAGGGACACGTTTCTCAGCAAACCTCCTTCCCAGAGCTACCGGCAGCCCAGCCACTGACATGTACTGAAAATGCTGACGTGTTTATTATCCACAGAACTAGCTCCGCCCTGAGGCCGGAAGAGCAGGTGCGCTGGCAGGTGGGGAAGCGCAGAGTGCATGGCCCAGGGAGGCCGCGTCAGTGCGGGCTTGAGACCGGCTCAGCGCCTTGGCAGCACCCTGAGCTCGTGAGCTGCTCAGGGTTCGTGTTCCTGGCCAGGTGTTTGGGGTCCATAGAGCAGGGCCACTTCTCTCTCGTTTCCTGTTACGGCCCCAGCTCCCAGCACAGTGCCTGGCATCATTAAGTACTTGCTGAAGGCGTGCAGGGGCGCAAAGGCTGGTCCAGAGCTTAGCAGGACAGTGTGGCCAGGAGCTCAGCAACCTAAGGTCCAGGTGGCATGGTATGGCATCATGTGTGGCTTTCCCAAGGTCACAGCTGGAAGGCCTGAACAAAGGGTGGCCACTCGGCTCTCTGATGCCTCTCAGAGACAGGCAGGCCCAAAGCTGGTGAAAGGTGGCCTCTAGCGGACCAGTTTGCTGAGGGCCAACCCTCCCCTTGTTGGTGGTTCCTGGAGCTGCTCTGAAGTCCAGCTACCCAGTTCACGGTTCTTGCTAAGGGAAGCTGCAACGGATATTGAAACTAACCGCGATGGGACTTTTGAGAAATGAGAAATGAATTAATCCTCAATAGGAATGGGAAATTCTTTGTATTATGGAGCTTTCCACTGTAAAGTCCTAAGCTTTAAAACGATTACCTTAGAAGCAGGAAGACCACTTTTTAAAATTACAGGATCCAGCTCCCTTACTAAATCTGTTACAAGAACTGTGATTTTGATACAAAATAGTAACAAAGTGTGGCATCACAGAAGTCATAATACTTCTAAGAACTAACGTTTGCAGAGCAGACCGTGAGCACTTAACGGTGTGATTATGGGCCATCCTCACAAACCTCACCGTCCCTGCTTAACACAGTCAATGGCCATGAGCCCACCAAGCTTCTCCATGCCACCTGCCCCGGTGGACAAGTCTATAATGATGGCCTCAAAGCCTCTGGCCAACTGTGGGAACAACAGAATGATCCAGTGGTCACAGTGGGGGCTCTGGAGCCTAACAGCTTTGGTTCTCTGCCCAGCTCTCCCACTGCTAGGGACTTCCTCCAGCCCCTGACCTCAGCCGGGTTTCCCCACCTGCAGAACACCAACAGGATAACCGCTGATTTGGATGTCCCTTCTCCATGCTGCACACGTATCCCAAACTTCCTCCTGCAGGGATGCATTTCATGGGACAACAGTCTGCCCCTCACAAGGGTGATCAAGAGGAATGAATGAGAGCACGTGTAGGAGGCCCAAAGCCCCCCCTACCCCCGGCACAGAGTGAGTGCTCAATGAATGCCAGCTCTGAGAGGCCAGCCATGCCTTGAACACTGGGGTCCCCCGTCCTGTCTCACTGCTAGTTCTTCACAGCACTGGCATGTGGAAGACACTTGGTAAACCTTGGTGGGGGAACCCAAGTTCGGGCTGTGCGGATGCCCCCTGGCCTTCAGGCCCGTCACCAGGGGCTCCCAAGGCGGGCCCATCTGAGTCCCAGGACATCAGGGACAGCACTGCTGCTGTGGCCACCTCTACTGCTCACGTTCTCTTCTCGAGGCCCCTGGGGCCTGCTGATCCTACCCGAGGAGGTCGGCCACCAGGTTCAGCTGGCAGGCCCAGAGCTCCCTCGCCAGGTGGGACACTGCTCCGGCCTCCCTCTCAGCGACTCCCTCACCTGCTCTGGCGGGTTGCGGGGATATTTCCCCTCGATGGCCTCGATCACACACCTTTCAGGTGGGGGGGCCACTCTTCTCCAGTCCTACCCCACATCATCACATACGCCATCAAATGCTGCGCGCAGGTCTCACCCCTCCCGCAGGGCCCCGCCTGCCCCGAAGTGGCCAAGGCACCGCAGCAGGTCCCGGCGCCGCACGGAGGCGAGGAGCCCAGGAGCCCGCGCAGCGGCAGCCCTGGGCGCGCCGAGTCCAGCTCCTTCCGCTCGAGCTGCGCAGAGCAGAGGTCGAGGCCGCTCTGGCACGCGCTCCAGCTTCCTCTCGCCCACGCCGCCCTGACACAGCAACTTGAGCTCGGTCAGCTCGCCGCGGGGCAGGCCGGCCCACACCGAGTAGAGCGGCGCCAGGAGCGGGGTGCAGTCCCGCCTCCCCGCCTATCCTGCTCCCGCCCGCTGGGAGCCCGGGAGCCCACCTCGGGCTTCCCCCTCCTGCGCTCTGGGCTGCAGCCATGAAAGAGTATTTTTTAAATTTAAATTCAATTAATATATAGTGTATCATTAGTTTCATAGGGAGAGTTCAAGGATTCATCAGTTGCATAGAATACCCAGTGCTCATTCCATCAAGTGCTCTCAATGCCCATCCCCCGGTTACCCCCCCCTTCCCTCCAGCAACCCTCAGTTTGTTTCCTATGGTCAAGAGTATTTTTAAATACAAAGGATTTTCACACACAAAAATGGGACATTTTCTTGAAGCATCAAAGACACAATAAATAATTTTTTCCATGTTGCAGGTCTTCTGTGACTCACCTCTAAGGTGTCGCCATCGGTGTCCCCCTCCAGCTCCACTGTACTGCCCACTGAGTTGCTTATCATCTCTTTAACCAAAGAACAAAACCTAGAACAGCAAATGTCACAAAGATGTTAATTATCATCACTCATGTTCCCTACCTTTAACTTAGCCTTATTGAACTGTGATTAAATATACATCAAGTTTTTACAAGTTCATGGAACAATCCACTTACTCCTTGATTTGATATAGCACTTTAATGGCTATCTCATCTAGTTCAAATACTCATATGATACTTGAATCCCCTCTATACAGTAGCCCCACCAACTGGTTGGTCAACTGAGGCTTGAACATCTCCAGTGACAGAGAACTCATTACCTCACAAGTTTGCTCACTGTGTGGACAACTCAATGAGAAATGCTTTATTATATAGAACTAAGACTTCATTCACGTGGGTCCCATCTATGGACTGCTTAGAATTAATCTCTCTTCTGTGGAACAGCCCATTAGAAATGTCCATAATTTTATTAAATCCCATTGAATCTTTCCTCCTTGTGGCTTCAGTGTTTCCTTCAGGACTTGTTTTTAAGTCACTCCACTAACAGGTAATTGTTGAAAGGTAACCCCTTATTATTCTTCAAGTCTGGCCCTACGACCAGTGTTCTAGAGGTGATCTCATCAGTGCTAAGCAGAGGGGGACCCCCACCTCTCAAGCTGTAGACATTCTCGTTCTTAGTGCAAAATAAGGTCTTGGGGCAGGAGGGGGTGGGGAGGAAATGTAGAAGGTGGCCTCATCATTCCGTTGACACAGATCAAGCTTACTATCAACTGTTACCCACAGGTCTTTCTCACAGTCGCTGCTGGGCCATATCAGCCACTTCTTAGATGCATGTAGTTGTTTCTTTACATACAAGCTATTTCACTCACAAAATTTTTATTCAGTATTTTCCTGTAAGATGGCAGGGAAGAGTACTGTACATTTTAAGATAATTTCCACAAAATGTTAAAGTGTTCTTTTCTGTAACTAACCCACCCTACCTTTGCTTCTTTTCATCTTTGAAAGCTGCGAAACACAATGGTCAGAATTCTTAGGAGTTGTGTGGTATGAACTCACCAGAATAACTAAAATTTACAAGACATTACCACTCATTGTCAAAAATATGGAGCAAGTGAAATTCTCATATGCTACTGGTGAAGTGGAAAGGGATGCAGCCACTTTGGAAGACTACTGGCAGAGTTAACCAAAGCCAATCATAGACCTGCCCCTATCCCGGTAACCCCACCTTCAGAAATCAACGTGTATGTTCACAAGAGGCCTGTACAAGAATGTTCACAGCAGTTCTCTTCCTAATAGCTGCAAACTGGAAACAGCCCAAACATTCACCAACAGAACAGATACACTGCTATACTTTCACACAATGGAACGCTACACAGCAACAAAAAGGGTGAATACATACACATGGCTAAATCTAATGGAATTATTTTAAGAGGAGTGAGAAAGCAAAGAGTACATACTTCATGATTCTATTTATTTAAAGGTCAAGAACAGGTAAAATTGACCACTGGTGATAGAAATCAAATTAGTTAGCACTGCAGGGGGTGGAAAGGGCTTGAGGCACCTGCTGGGGTGCTGAACCTAAGAGCGCTCAACCCACTTGTGTGCATGTTACACCGCAATTACAAAATTATTGAGATGTATGGCAAAAAAGGCATCGAGGACTGAGGGAGGGTCAGGAAGGTCAACTTTGTAGTAAAGGGATATTTTGCCTCCTCTTTGGCAGCAGTTTTTCTAAGTTGAAGACTGTGATCCAAGGGTCCCCTAGTCTGGTATTCAGTCTGATTTCAAAATACGATGTCATAACGAGTACATGAGACATGCTGAGTTAAAACATTCCCAAACCACATCATGATATGAACACTGAACAAACCAGCAGTTAAGGGCATTTCCTCAACCTGATGAAGGCCATCTATGAAAACCTGCCGGCAACATCATGCTTCCTGACAAAAGACTGATTGGATGCTTTCCCCCTAAGATCAGGAACAAGACGCAATGTCAGCTGTTGCCACTTCTACTCAACACTGTACTGGAGAGCCTGGTCAGACAGTTAGGTAAGAGAAAGAAATAAAGACATCCACACTGGAAAGGAAGAACTTTAATGATCTCCATCTGCAGCAGACATAGTCTCATATACAGAAAATCTTAAGGAATTCAATAAAAATTATGAGACGTGGGACACGTGGCTGGCTCAGTTGGTAGAGTGTGTGACTCTTGACCTCAGGGTCATGAGTTCGAGTCCCACGTTGGGCGGAGAGCTTACTTAAAAAATATAATCTTAAAATACTGGTAAAAAGTATTAGAACTAATAAATGAATTCAGCAAGATTGCAGGATACTAAATATATAAAAATCAAGCATATTTCTATATACTAGCCATGAACATTCTGAAAATGAAATTAAGAAAACTCAATTTGTAATAGCATAAAAAAAATACCTAGGTCTATGTTTAACACAAGAACTATGAGACTTGTACTCTGAAACTGCAAAAAAAAAAAAAAAACCGTTGTAAGAAATTAAAGAAGCCCTAAACAATTGGACAGCCGTGCCGTGCTCTGGAATCGAGGCTTACTATGGTTAGAACGGCACTGCTCCCCAAAACTGGTCTGCATCTCCACTTCAATCCCCGTCAAAATCATAGCTGCCTTTTTTTTTTTTTTTTTTTAGAAACTGACAGATTCTAAACTCCACAGGGAAATGCAAGCAGCCACAACAGCCAAAGCAATTACTAAAAGCAAGAACAAAGTTGGGAGGGCTCACATTTCTTTATTTCCTAACTTACTATGAGGCTACAGTAAGAAAGAAAAATGTGGTACTGGCGTAAGGACAGACATACGGAGCAATGGAATAGAAGTATAAGTCTGGAAACTGACTCTTACATTTATGATCAACCGATTTTCTAAGAGTGCCAAGACCATTCAGTAGGAAAAAGAAGAGTCTTTTAAACAAATGGGCTGGATCAACCACATATCCACATGCGAAAGAATGAAGCTGGACCCCTACACTTCACACCATATACAAAAATGACCTCAAAATCGACCAGACATCTAAATTTAAGAGCTAAAACTCTAAGAAGAAAACAAACACCATAGAGAATCTTGGGTCAGGCAACAACCTCTTAGGTGACCCCCCCAACACAAATGACCAAAGAAAAAACAAGTTGAACTGCATTAAAAATGTAAAGCATCAAAAACTAGGGATGTACTGTATGGTGACTAACATAATAAGAAATATTATTATTGAAAAAAAATGTAAAGCCTGTGCACGGCAGAGGGCCCCATCGACAGTGACAAACCACCCAGAGCATGGGGGCAGGGAAGTTCCGTGCAAATCACACATCTGATCGAGGACTCGTATCCAGAATATATAAGGAATTTAAAACCATCAACAGAAATACAAATAACCCAATTACAAATGGGCAGTTTGGAGAAGATGGGCAACCACCACTTTCACCAGGTGAGTCAAGTTAATCTCACCCGGCAGGAGACAAAGATACCGTATGTGGCATGTAAGAAGGACAGGACGTCACTTCTGGGCTGTTCCTTCCCGAAATGCATGATGCTACTGTAATCATGAGGAAACAGCAAACAAACCCCAACTGNCAACGACTGCGCTACCCAGGCGCCCCTAATATAAGGAATTCTTAAAACCATCAACAGAAATACAAATAACCCAATTACAAATGGGCAGTTTGGAGAAGATGGGCAACCACCACTTTCACCAGGTGAGTCAAGTTAATCTCACCCGGCAGGAGACAAAGATACCGTATGTGGCATGTAAGAAGGACAGGACGTCACTTCTGGGCTGTTCCTTCCCGAAATGCATGATGCTACTGTAATCATGAGGAAACAGCAAACAAACCCCAACTGACGGCCTACACGAGGTCAACTGCCTGTGCTCTTTGAAAGCACTGAATCAAGAGGGACAAAGAAGCAGTGATGAGGATAGACGAGGACCACGCAGACATGACCATTAAATGTCATATATGGTCCTGGACTGGATGGCAGGGCAGAGAAAAAATCTTGTGTTTTGCTGTAGAGGACAATAGTTGGACAGTAAGTAAAATGTGGGTGAGGTTTGTAGATTACAGAGCCTTATCGGTCTTAATTTCCTGATTAGATAACTGCGCAGCGATTATGTAAGTGAATGTTGCTTTTAGGAAATATGCGCTCAAGTAGTGAGAGGTAATGAAGCATTATGTCTACAACGTACTCCTCAGCAGTCCGAAACAAAAATAATCATATGCATATGGAGTGAAGGTAAAACAAGTGTGGTAAAGGTTTAACACTGGGGAATTCTAGGTGAAACATGTATGGAAATTTTTTGTACTGTTTTTCTCCAATTTTTTGTTTCTTTCTTTCTTTTTTTTTTTTTAATTTTAAGTAGGCTCCACACCCAATGTGGGGCTCAAACTTAAGACCTTGAGATCAAGAGTTGCATGCTCTACCGACTGAGCCAGCCAGGTGCCCCTCTGAAACTCTGCTGTAGCTCTGAATATTTCCCAAAATAAAAGGTTAAAAAAATTCTTTTAATTGGGTGAAGGATTTGAGCAGAGAGTTCTCCAAAGAAGATATATAAATGGCTAGTAAGCTCATGAAAAGATGCTCAGTATCATCAGTCATTAGGGAAATGCGGATCAAAACCACAATGAGATCCTACCTAATGCCCACTAGGATGGCTAGAAGCACAAGGACACACAATAACGCGTGCAGCAAGGACAGGGAGAAATTAGAACCTTCGTACACTGTTGATGACAATGTAAAATCAGACCACAGCCTGGCAGTTCCTCAAAGGTTAAACGGGGCTACTTAAGACCCAGTAATTTACCTCTAAGAGAAATGTAAACACAGGGCCACACAAAAACTGGCATGTGAATGTTCTGGCAGCATTACTCATAACAGCCAACAAGTGGAAACAACCCAGATGCCTTTCAACTGAATAGATACATCAAATATGTCCATACAATGAAAGAGCGATGAGCCACAAAAAGAACGAAGTACTGATACGTGCTGCAGTACAGGTGAACCTGGAGAACGTTGTAATAACTAAAAAATGTCAGACACAAAAGACCACACATGGTACGATTCCGTTTGTATGAAATGTCCAGAATAGGCAAATCCAGAGAAACTGAGAATAGATTAGTTTTTGCACAAGGCTGGGATAGGGGGAATAGGTTGAGGGGGAAATGGGGAGTAACTGGTAATGGACACTGGGCTTCTTTTGGGGGTCATGAAAATATTCTAAAGTTAGATTGTGGTGATGGTTGCAAAACCGTGAATATACTAAGAAAAGATTGAATTGTACACTTTAAATGGGCAGACTGCATGGTATGTGAATTATACCTCAGCGGAGCTGTAAAAGTAACTCTCTGTAAGTTAAAATTTCCAGAAAGGCAGCCTATCAAATAAATATTCTCCCAGACAAAGACCCTTTTAAATCGATTTGCTGTAACTACATCACAAACCCCTGAATCGGCAGTAACTCACCTACTACAGTGGTCTTCAGTGGAAAAGTAGATTTGAAAATCATCAGAATTATCATGGACATAAAGGAAACAACACCGCTCATCAAACTTGGATATGCTGCAAATTTGGAAAAACATAAGAAGGCTTACTATATGTAAGTTGTCACTTTTACGTTTTTGAGAAAAATCTCATCATAGATTTTCTTCCATTTTACAAATTTGAGAGATTCATTCATGTTTTAATCACAACTCCCGAAATTTGACTTCTATTTCTCTACAAAATTTAAACAGCAGGGACATTTATCTCGTATATGTTTGAGTTTGAATTCATCAAATGACTTTTGTTTGTATTGAGAAGTTACCATAGCTACAGCGCTAAGCAAAGCATAGAGCAGCAAGAAAGGGAAAAAATATGGTCTCTGTCCTCAAGAGTTTATAATTTCACACACAAGACAGGAAGCTTATTTGTGAAATAATGTATTATGGTATCTAAGGAATTTCTAGACTTGAAAAATATCAGGACACAGTATTTGGGGCCACACAAGGGAGGCAGAAATACACATGGCATCTTACTCAAGAAAGGCCTTTACAAGTTATCTGGTCCATTTCCCCCTAAGGTCAGGATCCGACTCTACAGCACAGAAAATCGCCACACTCTATCTGCTGATGGATTTCACTGCTTGAAATTTCTTTACCTACACTGGGCCAAAGCCTACACAATGGCCTTCATTTTCCCAAGCGGCACTACAGAAAAGCCTAAATTCTCTTCAAACAAATGATGCCACTTTATTTTCCCCTCAGTCAGCTCTCCCTGAGATCCATAGCTACAGGCCATTCTTCATATGTCAGGGATTACATGACAAATACTGAGTTGAAACAGTTAACAGTGCAGTGTGATTTAAAAATAGTGAAAACTAGGTTATACATAAGTTTTGGAAACCAATTTGTAAAGGAACTATCACGGTTAGTTGGGTAGCACTAGGAATGTTCAACACGTGCTCTTTATAGCACACTGGTTCCAGGGTCTGATTAACCCCAGGTCCTTTGCACATCCCTGTTGATGGTTGAATGGTATCAAGAGGTATCTCTATAAGAAGGCACAAACAAAAGGTTCTTGACTACATGCTCTCATGCCACTTAGTTTCTGGAATATTCAGTTTTTGAAAATCTTCAACATTCAACACTGAATTATGTTTTTGCATCAGTATCAAATACACCACTGTTCTTCAGTTATTTCCCTCCCTTTAAAGTGACAAAAATATTATTCTAATTTAAACAGTGCTGTGTCTAGGACCAGGATCATACCATGTCTGGAGGTAACGGGATTTATTCAGTGGCCTGTGGTCTTACAATCAGAGAAAGAATATAGCGTTCTAATCCGAGCCCTTCATTTAATGGAAACTATGAACAGAGTCCTGGAGAGGCTAAGTGATTTTGTCAAGGTCAAACAGTGAAAGAGGGATTACAATTCACATCTGCTTCAGAGCTGCTCCTACCATTGGATGTGCTGGCAGGGTGAGGCTCAAACTGTAGCCACAAGGGTCACCAAATGGTCACCACCCCTGATCCAAAGAGCAAGCACCAAAGCTCTCCTTGGACTACACCGCCTGCTCCCTAAATGAAAACAACAATGCCTCTGGCTCCATTATTCTACCTAGGAGACCCCAACGGAATGTCATTACCAATTAACCCCTTCAGTTACTGGGATTCTGGGGTTCCCTGAGCACTTGAACATCAATGGCTCAAAGAAGAAACACTTTCTCTTTCTACAGATCTAACTTCATTTAAAAAAAAAAAAACGTTTGAGACAACAGAGTTTAGTCTATTGGATACCAAAAAAAAAAAAAAAGCTTCTCTGTTACAACAAGCCAAGAAGCCCTTATTAGCAGCATATGAACCAACTCAGGATTCTGTTAAAAATGAGAATATCACATATTAAAAAATAAGTAGAAACATTAAAGTAAAACAGTATTGTCATTATTTGTATTAAAACAATAATTCCATTTTCCCTTATGTTCTTACCTTATTCCCCTAATGGAAGAAGCTGTAAAATTCCATTCGTGAATTTGTTTCTGCAGGTTTTAAAGACAAAAGTCAGTAGAGCTTGATTTTTTCCACGCAAAAAAATAACTTTTGGTTTCATTCTCTGGTCAATTGCTTCTACTATTTTACTTTCAAAAAAGACTTATGAGTTAGAGCAATATATTTTATATGACCTGGAAGACCAGAAACATTTTCTCATGTATTATAGAAATTCATTTCTATCTCTAATCCAGTTTAGAGAAAACGATCTAAATTTGAAAGAGAAAAAGCACAGAGTAAGTACACACTGAACGGACTTTCATGCTTTTTTTTTTTTAAGATTTTATTTATTTATTCAACAGATATAGAGACAGCCAGTGAGAGAGGGAACACAAGCAGGGGGAGTGGGAGAGGAAGAAGCAGGCTCCCAGCAGAGGAGCCTGATGTGGGGCTGGATCCCATAACGCCGGGATCATGCCCTGAGCCGAAGGCAGACGCTTAACCGCTGTGCCACCCAGGTGCCCCAGACTTTCATCTTCTGTCAACATATCAGGAAAACTCTAAAACGAGTTTGGGAACAGCCCACCTAAGTTGAGTGACCTGTGAAAATATTTGCAGAAGCAAGAATGTGGCAGCCACCAATCAGTGTTCCCCAGTCTTTCTTTTTCCCCTTGGGCACACAGCCTAGAACACATTTCCCAGCCTCCCCTGGCCACGTGATGGAGTTTTGACCAATGGGATTTAAGGAGGAATGATGTGCACCATCTACGGCGTGGTTCGTAATAACCTCCGCAGCAATCCTGTCTTCCACTAGGAGAGGGAATGGGGACCCTGCCGAAAGTTTCTGACACAGGCATAAACTTCTATCATGTTAAGACATTGGTATTTGGGGGCTATTTGTTTCAGCAGAAAGCTTGTCATAACTGACAAAAAGACTAACCTGGATTTCAATCTGTACAAGATGCATTTTAAAAAATAACTGTTCCTTCCTTCCACTACCACTGCCTGCACTTCATAAACGTTGCACAAAGCTAAGCCTCAGAACAAAGATCTGAAATCCGTTTCAGAAGAGCCCTAGGCTATAATACCAACACGTCGCAGCAACAGAAAATCATTTAAAATAAGAAAACACATTTGGCTGGCCTGAAAAATGTCATAAACAACGAGCTAATCCCCCCAGAGAAGTGTGAGAGCCGGAAGACTGAGCATATGGCTTAGGAGAATAGCCACAAGCAGCTGGGTGACAAGTTTCCTGCCATCCTGGAGGAACGACAACAGAACAACTGGGAGGATGGCCCTCAAAGGGAGAAAATCCATTCATCTGTGTCGATTAAGCACCCACTTGGTGCCAGGCAAGGTACCAGCACTGAGGACGTAGCAGAGAACAAAGCCCCTGCCCTCATGGGGCTTACGTCGGAGGAGAGAGGAGCAACAACTTAAGTAGTAACTTAATAGCATGGCAGAGGACAAAAAAGCACAACAAAGCCAGAGAGAGCTGGGATGGGCATTAAGGTGGGGTGGGGGTCACGGAGTAAGGCTGGATGCCCCAGGAGGGGGTCTCTGATGACTTCTCAGCAGGAGGCTAAAGCAGGTGAAGAAGTGAGCGTACAGACACATGGGGGGAGAAACAGCTCCAGGCAGAGGGGAAGAATCCTGTCCCCTGGGCATGTCTGGGAACCAGCAAAGAGGGGTGTGGGAGAGGAGGTTGGAGAGCTCATGAGGAAGATCACGCAGGGCCTCAGAGACCATCATTGGGCCCCCAGCTTCTACTCTGGAGAAGAGGAGAACCCTTGAAGGTCATGAAAGACCAAAGTATACACCAACATGAAAGCTACTGCCTTGGGCCCAATGGTGTAGGAAGACTGAGCATATTTCAGAAGACTTGTGCTCGAAGTCCCTGCAGGGCAGCAGTGGTGGAAAGCAAGAGCCTGCTTTTGGATTCGGGTGCAGAAATATGAACCAGGGCAATTTCGAGAGCACCTTGTCCAATCCACCTATAGGCAAGAAGCTTGCATGTATATAAAAAGGTCAGCCACAGGAGTTTTCAAAGTATTCCCAGATGGAAGGTTTACTCTAGGGTAGCTTTAGGGAACTTCTTCATTTGGGAGGAAGATATGTGCGTTAAGAAGTAAACAACACGGACTCCCCTCTTCCCCTTTATGTCATAGTCAATGGGCACTTGGGGGGGGGATACCTGCTTTGTAGATACTATGGATATAAAAAGATACAAGTCATACTCAGGCTTGCAGAGCGCCTGGGGAGACGTTCTCACAAAGTGATCCAAGAGCAATGGGAAATACTGCGTACACAATACAGGGAAATACATTCAGTGAAAGGGGTGGGAGGGTGGTTAGAGACGCCTCCGCAGAAGTTAGGGCTTGGATAACTGGAAGAAGGAATTGCAGGGAATAAGGAGGACAGAAGAGCACACGTGAGCCCCTGCGGGCCAACTGGGGACAACAAGAGGGTGGGATTATACAGGGGCTTGATACGCGGTAAGAGAGAGTCAGGTTTTTTTTTTTTAAATCTTTTTTTTTTTTTTAGATTTATTTATTTATTTGACAGAGATAGAGACAGCCCGAGAGAGGGAACATAAGCAGGGGGAGTGGGAGAGGAAGAAGCAGGCTCATAGCAGAGGAGCCTGACGTGGGGCTCGATCCTATAACGCCAGGATCACGCCCTGAGCTTGAAGGCAGCCGCTTAACCGCTGTGCCACCCAGGCGCCCTAGAGAGAGTCAGTTTTAATCTGGAAAGCCAGGAGATTTAGGCATGGTTTGGGGGAGTAGCAAGAGGGCCGGTACAGGTGTTTTAAAATGATTAAATTTCTGCCTTGAAATATGCCATATGTTCAGGAAAGGGCACAGCGATCATCGCTGTAAATTTCCACCAAATGAAGACTTGCTGTAACCAGTATCTAAATCAAGAGACAGAACACGACCAGCAGCCCAGAAGCTTCCCTCGTAACCACCCCCCAAGCCCAGTCATCCAAGGGTGGAAACAGCAACCGTTATTCTGACTTCACCACCGCCGAGAATTCTGCCTATTCTGCAAGAATATGTAAGTGAAATCATGAAGTGCACACTCTCTTGTATCCGTAAGGGGGGTTTCTCCTGAAGCCTCTGGCGCTGGAAGTTGAGGCTGGCCGCATGGTTTCTGACCTGGTGTCCTGGCGGGTCACCGGGCACGGATTCCTCCATTGTCCACACTGTGGCTGCTCCCCTCCCACCCCGAGCCTCCCGTGTGACAGCGACCTCACCCTTTCTGAGGAGGGGCTATTTCACACCATCTAAATCGTGAGGAGGAGATGGACTCAAGACTCTAGCTTTTCATGTCAGGTCAGCGGCCCCCAGGAGGAGTGCCCCGGAAGCTGGGCCAGGGTGCGGGCTGCGGAGAAATGCGCCAGGAAGCCAGAGGTGGGGCCCGGCCGCCAGGCTCCCCGGAGCGCCAACCCCGCATCTGCCCTCCTGGTCCCGGAGTGCACACCTCTGCGGAGGAATCGGATGCCTATGACGATTCTGCAGACTTTTTCTATGCTTGTCCCGTTGCTAACACACCGCAACAGAGCTTTCCCAAACAAGCAGCCCTACCCACGTGGTCGGTCGGCAGCTACTCTCTGCCTGTTGGCGACTCTGGGGCACAGGAGGTGCTGAGGAAGCAAGGCTGTATTTGAACCAGCTCTGCGCAGCCTACTTGTCCTGTCGTACTGGGGGCCACCGGTGCCAGCTTAGGAAGGCCAACTGTGCCCATCTCCTCCTAACCCCATGTCTGGGCCCCCGCTGGAGGATGCTTGAAAGCGGCCACGGTGGGAGCAGTTACACGGCAGAAAGCAGCAAACACTACGAGTCAGTGCTCTGCTCCCATGTCCCTGGGCCATGAGTTAAGCGTTTCCCAGCAGAAGCTTCTGAATCCTTGGCTAACAAATCAGAACTTCATCTCTTCCTACAGCAGTGCTGCATGTAAGTGAACACACGCATGCGTGGGATCTCCCCCCACCAGCCACAGCCCACCAGGAAAAAATGCAACACTGGGTAGAGAAATGTCATCTCACTCCAGGCAAATCTGCTTGCTTTCGCGATCTGCAGAATTTCAGAAATGTAAATGAAGGCAAAAGCAAAAGCTTCCTCTCCCAGCAAAAAAAGGCAATTTATATTTTCCTCAGACGTTTGTTCTGACAACTATGAGCGCTTGTGCAAAACATTTCATCAGTCAAGGAAAACTAGCATTTGCTGCTTATACCGTTCTTTTCCATTTCTTATTATGGACTATATACAAAGTAAAACATTTACAACTAGGGAGATAGTGTATGTACCCATGGGAATGTCCACGAAGGGCCAGCAACCATTATAGGGGTCAATAAAATGGGCAAAGTTTGTAGAATTCCATGAGACCAAAACCATTTGGCTCTAAAAGTCTCAAGAGTCACTTGAATAGGGTTAGTTTGTTTCTTCAACTGCTTGTCAAAACATGAGGTGCTGTGTACCTACATCAATGGAACAGTGAGGTTACAGATCAGAATTTGGAAAATCCCCTCACATCACAGTGGCATCAATGACACAAAGAAAATCAGCAAGGCTTGCCTCTAGTACAAGAATTCCAACATCGAAAGCATGGGACCTGGAGAGGGGCACAAAGGGGGCAGAAGCCAGGCTTTGCGGGGGAGAGGGAGGGTGTCTGCTGATGTTCTCTTCCTTGACCATGCTGGTTACTGAGGTGTGTTCACTTGGCAAACATCCATTGAATTGTACATTTATGACTCTTGGGCTTTTCACTGTGTATGAAACAACTAAAGAGGCAAACTTAATAGAAACCCTATGCATTCTTCAAAGGAGATGTATCTGTCTGAACACCATGCGTTTATTTTATTATGGCTTTTTTTCTTTTACACTCAAATATTTAAATTAATACACACAGTGCAGCAAAACAAAACAACAACAACAACAAAACACCAAGCACACATTAGGGCAGCTCATCTTCACTAATGGCTGCTGACCCTGATGAGTAAGAAAATTGCTTCTCTGTTAAATATCAGACAAAGTTACTGCCTTACACTGGTGTTGTGGACTGAATGTTTGTGTCTCTGCAAACCAGCTGTGGAAGAAGCCTTAACCCCCAGTATGCCCGTATTCGGAGGTGGGGCCTTGGGGAGGCGATTAGGTGATGAGGATGGAGCCCCTGTGCTGGGATTAGTGACGTTATTAAACAGGGACACAAGGGAAACAGCTGTCCACCATCTGAGGACCCACGAAGAAGACAGCCTCCTGTGGGCTGGAAAGAGAGCCCTTAGCAGAACCTGACCGCGCTGGCAGCCCACCCTCGGACGTCCAGCCTCCAGAACTGGGAGAAAGAAAGGTCTGTTGTTTAAGTCCCCAGGCTGTGGCGTTCTGTCACAGCAGCTCGAGTGGAGGAAGACGGCCTGACATTCTGTGTCCGTTTCGCTTTTTGGATATACCTTTACTGAGGTATAATAGACAAAGACCTGCACACATTTCATGTGCATAATATGAGGGTTTGGACATATTCAGACACTCATGGAACCATCACCACAATCAAGGTAATGGCCATATCCAGCCCCTCCCAAAGTGTCTTTGTGTCCCTTGGTTTTTGTTTTGTGCATGTGGGGGGTAAGGACACAGGAGATTCGCTCTCAACGAACTACAAGGCGCACAATGCCATACTGTTAACTACAGGTGCCACGGTGTGCAGCACACATCTGCAACGCGATTGTCCAGAAGTCACACTTTGTACCCGCTGGACAATGGGGGGTTGCTGTGTCCCGGCTATTTCTGATAAGGAATTCCTTACATGATTTTGGGCCTCTGCTTATTCTCCAACGTTACGTTTCATTTTTGAAGATACTGTTTATTTCTACCTGATTAAGACATAGTTGCTCACGCTCTTATTTCCAGGAAAAGAATCCTTCGCCAGATTAATGGCAGAAGTCTCCCCACACTCCATGAAAACATAAACAAAGCAAATAGACGTACCTAGTGAATGCACTTGTCAAAGGTACTAGATCTTTTTATTACTAAACATATTTCATTAAAGGAAGAAGCTGAAGAAGTACTTTAGCCACAAGACAGTTACTACCACACAACACCAGGCACAGGCCAGTGTTTCTGCGAGTTCTTCAGTGGGCAATTAAAATGCTCCCTCTCCTGGGTCATTGGTGTGAATATAAACTGGAGTGGTGCAAACCTGACAGGAGCTATCGCATTTTATTTAACCTTTAGTAGCTATCAAAGTTTTTCTTTTTTCTTTTTTAAAGATTTCTTTATCTTAGAGCGAGCATGCAAGTGCCTGTACCTGCATGAGTAGGGGGAGGGGCAGGGGGAGAGGAAGAAAGAGGACCCCAAGCCGACTCCCCACTGAGTGCGGAGCCCAATCCCACAGCCCCGAGATCACGACCTGAGCCGAAACAAGAGTTGGATGCTCAACCAGCTGAGCCATCCAGGTGCCCTGTAGTATCAGATTTTAAATAAAAGTACTCTTAAATCCAGTAGTTCCGTTTCTGGGAATCTCTGTTCCTGGAACAACACACAGGAGCACAGAGGGTGTAACTGCCAGGACGTGCACCCACATATCTACCGCTGGCTAGAGTGCGCGGGTGAGACCGAAATGTGCACCGCAGGCAGGTGGGAAAGTAAATTACGCTTCTTCCATACTTGGAAATGTACCACCATGATACGAACACAGGGACTATTACATTTAAAAGCACCAGGTGGATCACTGTGTGCTATTTGAAAAACTGTCTATGATGTATGAATCAATTTAAAAAGTTGCGAAATAATATACACTGTATGAGCTCATTTTAATGAAAATGCTTCTCTCTATATATATACACACACACACATACACTCACACACACAACATACGCACTCATACACATACATACACACACACACACAGGAGTTTAGACAATGGTAAAGATGGATATCTATCAAGTCACTGGGGAGGGCAATGGGGTCGAGGTTTGGGGGATTTGGAGGGACTTTCCCGTTACTTCTTATCCACTTCCTCATGGTTTAACTTCTATTTTCAACAAGCCTGTACACACACACACACACACACACACACACACACACAAATACAGAGTATTAACACATATAAACTGGGCAAATCAGAGTCTTCTCTCCCGTCTGTGAGTATACTCTCTCAGACGCTGCCGGACCTTAGCAGTTAGGCACAGGGGCCTGTTCTTTCAAGCACAACAAAAGACTCCTACTCGAGCACTGAATTTCTCATTAAACAGCAGAGAATGAAGGGAGAGCTCTGTGTGACTTTTTTTCTTACCATTTCCGCGGGTGAGACATGCCACAGAGAAACCATCTTCTCCTCAGCTTCGTTGTTTATGGAGACATATGAAGGCTGGTAGACTTTGGTTGGTTCTATCACCAGCACCTAAACGAACAGATTTCTGTGATGCCCAGGAATATACCAGACAGGTTTCTTTGCCCAATGAGCAAGTGGGAAGCGCTATACTCCACAAATACTTGAGTACCTACTGTGTGCCAACATCACTCTAGGGCCCGTGGATACCACAGTTGGGACAGAAGTCCCCTCCCTACAGGGGGGTCCATGCTCTCGTGGGGCAGAGCAGAAACACACACATAGGGAGAAGGAATATGGTCCCCTATGCAGCTCTGAAGCAAGTACGACAGAATAAAGGTGGGGGGGGGCACTTTAGACAAGGTGGCCCAGAAAGGCCTGTGCAAGAAGGTGACAGAGAAGAAACAGGGAGGCAACAGTTTTTGAGAGAAATGAAGCAAACTGGATGATCTGCAAGTAGGTACCCAAGTCCATAAAAAATACACGGGGATGAAAAGTGAGGTGACATTCCATCAGTCATGTTTCATGTCTGGGGGAGAGGGAGGGAGGGAAGTGGAGAGACGGGGAGAGGGGGAGAAAGGAAAGAGGGAGGGGGAAGAGAGAACGACTGAATGAATTTCCAAAGCAAATAAAACAACATATTTAAGATCGCTAAATCTGGGTAGACATTACACAAGGGTCTGTTCCATTATTTTTTGTACCTTTCCATAGGTTTGAAATATTTCATAATTAAAAGAAGATTTTAAAACTTCTTACCCAACAACGAAATCATTATCATAATCAGTTCAAACTTAATCTCCATTAGGAGTTTAAAGAAATTCCTCAACACAGCACGTTCACAAAATCTCATGGCGTGAATACGAAATACAATGATCTGAGGTTAAGTATCTAGGGTGCTTAGGTATCTAAGCACTGACTCCTTATAAGATGGTCATAAAACTCAAAAACTAAGAAAAGCTAATAGTCATTTTGCTTTCCAATAATGCTTTAAAAATTCATTGTGGCACTGGATGCAAACCAAAGCTCAACGGGGAACAGTGCTAAATTCCCAAATTTTACTATTACTCTTGCAGTGGTTTAGAACAGGGCTCCCCCACCTGGGCGCCGCTGAGATTTGGGGCTGGGTAATTCTGTGTTGGGGGAGGGGCCGTGCCGTGCACCGTGGGGATGGATGTTCAGCATCCCTGGCCTTCACCCCACTAGCTGCCGGGAGCAACACTTTCCTTGCAGCTGTGACAACCAAAAA